>NW_024881717.1:600000-766559 GCF_019059575.1 Amphibalanus amphitrite | reverse complement strand
CTCCTTAGATAATCTCAACCACCCTTCCACAATAATCTGAATCGCCACTAACACCAGTCGAAACACAACAAAGCGGTGGCACACGAGGCCAAAGAACACGACGTATTTTGCTCTGTCACACGTACCACGGTATCCATACCCATTTGTTGCTTTAACATGGTGTGACACGAGAAATATGCGAGTTTTTGCGTACTCCAGCTCAGAATACAAATAATAGCGCAGATAAGACAGTACCAATGTGTTCTGTCAGCAGCATAAGATGCTAGCGTTTCTGGGTAGCCAATAAACGGCAAGCATTTCAAAAGCGTATGTGCGTGTGACAGTTTAAGAGCTGCAGAATTTGAAGACCAGCACCTGATAGACAAGCAGAAGGTAATGCAATTTGGGAGTTTTTTCTCTCTGAACCACTACAGACTGCTCTCTTCTGTCACATATCCTGATATGCAAGTATGTCACTTTTTGCACCTCTGATTACGTCATTTGTGGGATAATTGACCATGACAACTCGGCCGTCCCAGCATGGTGACCCTGAGCGCACCAGCCAAGTTGCCACGCCAGTCCCGAGTTAACCCGCGCATCACTTATAGAACCCCCTCCCGTTTTTCGGCAATATCTTCTAAACCCTTTGACGGATCAGCACGAAACTTGCGGTACTCTCAGCGTCATCAATTTGACACCTTGTGTTTAAATTTCAACTTTATAGCTACCATAGTTTGGCCGGAAATGACGTCAGAGTGACGTCATGTCGGCCGATTTTTGATGCAATATATGGCATTACGGCAACGTTCTCAAGAGCTCAGTTTTAAAGTGACCATCCCACCTTAACATTAGTTTTGAGTTGAGATAGCCAAATTGGTGGCCATGGCCTGCAAATACCGGTTTGGACACTCACAACATCGAAAAATGCTTTAATTCGGAGATATAGAATTTCAAACTTGCAGTTTTCGGATTCTAAGGGGCTAATGCAATGGAATACCCCCTTAGAATTTGTGACGTCAGCGGTGATCTAACGATTTTAAAACCTTATGCTTACATCTTTGTGAAGCAGTGGTGGTATATGCTATTTGCGCGCAACATCTGCCGCAAACGCCGCACTTCCAAAATGAAGTCGCTAGGAACAGCGGAGATCTCAAAAAAGTAAACAAAAGTAAAAGTCTCATATCTTGAAAACTGGTGAATATTTTTCGGTGAAATTTGGTAGATATTCGTTTTTGCTCTTTGTGAACCGAGTGACATCAATTTCATGCCAATTCATTAACTTTTTTTGAAGGTGGGAGGGTCCCTTTAACCCTATTATTAGTGGGGGGGGGGGCGATTCGGCCCCCACCTGTAGTTTTCTTGCTCTCGACGGAATATGACTTAAGGTAGGGGAGTTTCTAGCTTGCGCAGAGGTGTCTCCACTTCTAGGATGTATTTCTCGGGGGTAGTTTTGGCCCAGATTTCACTGTTTCGACATTTGCCGCTAAGCAGCGACTTACTCAGGTTTATACCTACTGGTGACCAGTGGCACCACCCGTCATATGTATGCGCCTAAAGACTATATGACGTCATTTTACAATGAAAATATTGGAATAGGCGGATCCAGGTACCTGAGAAAAGGGGGGTAATATCAATCTACTGCCCCCTGTCTTAGCGTGCCTGAATCCGCCTATGCGTAACGAAAACGTGTGTTTTGTGCTCACGTTCCATATTTTACATGATATATGACACATTATGTCATAAGACACATGATATGCCAAGACAAAAACTCAAAACATCATCCCAAGTTAGCTTCCCTGAATCCGCCTATGATTTTTTGAAATATCCAAAAGTACCGGAATATATATGAAGGCCCAGTTCATGAAGAAGGGTTCCCTGAAGTTTCATCAATATCGGTCAAAAAAGAAAGAAGTTATAGCATACGTGTGTTTGCTATAACTTCCAGAGAAAAGAGGAAGATGAGACTTCCAGAGAAAGAGGAAGATGAGGATGTCTTGCGACATTTTCACCGTACTGCGTGCAGTCGCCTGCCAGATGGGCATTATGAAACACGCGGGCCCTGGAAGGAAGAGGAGCAGAAACAGCTACCAGTTAACGAACGCCACGCACTCACCCAGCTGGAAACTTGCCAAGCATCCCGCAAAGGAAACAAGCGACTGAAAGAATACGACGAGACAATCCAAGATTACATTGAGCTGGGCCACGCTGAGAAGGCCCCTGATGTACCGGACGGGGCCGTTCGCATACTACCGCATCACACCGTGTACAAGGAACCTGCGAGACTTCCAGAGCGCCAAGCGAACTAACGAAGCGAGTGTCGTCGATATGGTCCTCATCGAGGGCGACCGGTCCCGGAACAGGCTGCTGTGGAAAACCGGTATCTTCACACACTACACCCGGGCCGAGACGGGAGAGCACGGGCGGCGGCTCTGCGCACAGTAGATTTACACCTGAAGTACACTAAATTTTCGAGGTGCAAAACCTACCGCTAAAACCCGCGAGACCGTACAATCTAGGTTCAATCTAGGATCGTTTTCCACCCCAGTCATTTTCTTTTTCCCCTGGTTCCACACATTCCGTATCAAAACTAAGGCTTCAAAAATACAACGCTCGCGATTTGAAGCATGACTAAAGGAAATCGGTCTTCCATTTTATAATCTGCAATACCCTCCCCCGGGTGACCTGCAGCGCTCTCAACTATTTGATTCTGCACAGGTTAAGTCTCTGAACGGGGCACTGCAGGTCACAATCTAAATCTGCTGTGCGCAGAGCCGCCGCCCGTGCTCTCCCGTCTCGGCCCGGGTGTAGTGCTGTGAAGATACCGGTTTTCCACAGCAGCCTGTTCCGGGACCGGTCGCCCTCGATGAGGACCATATCGACGACACTCGCTTCGGTAGTTCGCTTGGCGCTCTGGAAGTCTCGCAGGTTCCTTGTACGCGGTGTGATCATGCGGTAGTATGCGAACGGCCCCGTCCGGTACATCAGGGGCCTTCTCAGCGTGGCCCAGCTCAATGTAATCTTGAATTGTCTCGTCGTATTCTTTCAGTCGCTTGTTTCCTTTGCGGGATGCTTGGCAAGTTTCCAGCTGGGTGAGTGCGTGGCGTTCGTTAACTGGTAGCTGTTTCTGCTCCTCTTCCTTCCAGGGCCCGCGTGTTTCATAATGCCCATCTGGTAGGTGGACTGCACGCAGTACGGTGAAAATGTCGCAAGACATCCTCATCTTCCTCTTTCTCTGGAAGTCTCATCTTCCTCTTTTCTCTGGAAGTTATAGCAAACACACGTATGCTATAACTTCTTTCTTTTTTGACCGATATTGATGAAACTTCAGGGAATCCTTCTTCATGAACTGGGCCTTCATATATATTCCGGTATTTTGGATATTTCAAAAATTCATAGGCGGATTCAGGGAAGCTAACTTGGGATGATGGTTTGAGTTTTTGTCATGGCATAGGTGGCCTATCATGTGTCTTATGACATGATGTGTCATATATCATGTAAAATATGCAACGTGAGCACAAAACACACGTTTTCGTTACGCATAGGCGGATTCAGGCACGCTAAGACGGGGGGCAGTACATTGATATTACCCACCCCCTTTCTCAGGTACCTGGATCCGCCTATTCCAATATTTTCATTGTAAAATGACGTCATATAGTCTTTAGGCGCATACATATGACGGGTGGTGCCACTGGTCACCAGCATAAACCTAAGTAAGTCGCTGCTTAGCGGCAAATGTCGAAACAGTGAAATCTGGGCCAAAACTACCCCCGAGAAATTCATTCTGGAGACACCTCTGCGCAAGCTAGAAACTTCCCTAGCTTAAGTCGTTTTCCTTCGAGAGCAAAAAAAAAAACTACAGGTGGGGGCCGATCCGGCCCCCCGCCAGTAATAGGGGGGGGGGGCATTCCACGATAGATCGTACCACTTTTTTCCAAGTTGACACCCTCATCTCTCGGAATTTGACGAGAATTGGTCTCAGGGGTAATCAGGGGCTCTGAATCCACCTGTAACAATTTTAGGCTTATCAGATAAGTATTTTTTTGAGTTATGGTGTATAACATTTTTTGGATCTTGCTTTGCAGCGCTAAGTTTGGCGGGCTGTAACACTAAGACGGATTATTCAAATGCCAAATGTTATATAACATTGAACTTGCAATGAAACAGAGATTAATATGTATTTTTGAAATTTCGAAAAATATGCTATTTTTGATATATGACATATCGAGTTTTCTTTCATTTGTATTTTTTGGACTTTGGGACCAAATTTTTTTGAATTTTTATTTCTTTAAAAAAATATTTGGCTCATTGTTAAGAAGCATGCAAAAAATTAGGAAGGTGTTCTTTCTATAAATGTATTTATTTTACGTCACGATAACGGTTTCGAATAGTGATTTCGGGAGGGCAGCTTACAAATGGCGTGGTAAAGCTGCCTAGTGACATCACGGGTTACTGAAATTTCAATTCAAGTCTGAGTCATCTGAAAAAAGTGAAAAGAGTGAAAAGTGATTCAACCCTCTTTCCTATAAGCGCGAGGGTGAAAAAGGTTGTTTGGTTCTGACATTGTTTTGGACGCCAATGACCATAGCTGTCCGAGATGAAAGTTACAGGACGCATACATGGTGTCCTCCAGAGGTCTCACAACTTGTATATCTGGGAATTTTTCAAGGTTACATGAGGTCAGGTCGGTCACGTGACATCACTGTTATAAATCAATGGGGAAATATAAAAACTGTTATTTTGGCGCCGAGAATGATCTAAAACTATCCCACGTAAATGGTATCGTGATTTCATGCACTCCTTGCAAAGTCCAATGCTTTACTTTTGCATTGTTAACCTTGCGTGACGTCATTTATGACGTCACTAGGGTCGTACGAGTTTTTCGTCAATAACTCCCGATCAAATCGAGCTAGAGAGTCGGGAAAGCCACCAATGGACTCGGGACGACCTTCCGAATCGAATGCTATGCCATATGATACCCTTTGCCCAGCTTCGTGACCTGAGGGGCTCTGACCTGACCTTGACCCGAGGTCAACTACTTTAAGTTGACCTCACCCTAGCAAAAAGTATACCATTCGATGCACCTGAGCTAGGCGAACACAATGATGCCAAAATCGCGGCTCTGCGGCCATTTTTTGCGAAGTTATTTATTAAAAACCGAACCCGTAACTTCAGTCATGTGACCTGACCTCAGACGCTACCGGTTAACCTGAGACCTTAAAATTGGGTACCAATCACTGCGACTTGTAACGGCACACACGCTTGTTTTTTCCGCGAGGCTCTAGCTCTATTAGAAGCGAAACCGCGTGCTGGGGTCGTATCAACCCCTCCGAAGCCCATTTTGTTTGCGGGAAAATGAGGATTTTATAGAAAGAACACCTTTCTAATTTTTTGCATGTTGATTTGCAATGACATGAAGATTATTTTGAAAAAATAAAAATGTGAAAAATTTTGGTCCCAAAAGTCATTAGAGATAAATGAAAAAAGATTAAGGTTTTTGCTCAAAAATGAAATTTTTTCTTTGGAATTTCTTAATAGTAATATTAATTTTAGATTCATTGCAAGCTTAGTGTTGTTTACTTTTTGTTGGTTGCTTAACCCGTTCTTGAGTTATAGGCCATCAAACTCACCGTTACATACCGAAGTTAAAAAAATGTAATGCAATATAACTCAAAAAGTTTTGATCTGAGAAGTCTGATATTTTGCCAGGCGTCTTTGGGGCCTATGATTACCCCTAGGACCGATTTTCATTAAAATCTGAGAGATGAGGGTGACGGGCCTGGTACGATCTATCGTGGAATGCCCCAGGGTTAACCCGCGCACCGACGGGGGTCTGCGCCAACTTCGCACCGACGGAGGGGGGGGGGCGGATGACCGCCCCCCCCCCCCCGAGATCTCGAGAACGAAGCAAGATAGCGACAAGCGGTAAACGGCATCGGATACGCACGGTCAAGATCTACAATTTTTACTAAGGTCATTTTCAGGTCAGGTCAAAGATGACGTCACAGGGGTCGAAAAAGTCAAAATGGCGGCGCTGGATATGGAGTTTTTCTCGAATAACTTTCGAATTAGTCAAGATAGGAACAAACTAAGGGCAGCATCGTGATTCTCTCGTCAATCCGCATCGAATGATATATATGTTGACCTCGAAAGGTCAAGGTCAAAGATTGACCTCAGGTCACGTGACCTCGAGGTCATCATGTATATCATTCGATGCGTCTTGACGAGCTGAACACAATGAGACCATCCACGCGTCTGTATCTTGTTCCTGTACGGAGTTATTGGCCAAAAACCTTTGGTGACCTTTGATGACGTCACATGACCTCACAGCTGCCCAGCAGCAAAACAGACCTCAAGGTAGTGAAGGTTGATCGTATATGAAGTCATGTATGGTATATGGGGCCATTCCGACCCGTTTTAGTGGTAAAAACAGGGAGTTGATTTTTCCCCCATTGACTTATAATGGGGAGGTCGCGAAATTGACCTGACCTTAGGTCACCGATATCAAAATTCCGAGATATACAAATTGTAGTTACTAATGACCTAATAACATCCTGCGACTTTCAAAGGCCTCCGACATCTACTGTAGCTCTGGCACGGTGACAAAGTTGCAAAAAAGTGACTTGAGGTTGGGTCATTCAAAGTGACCTGGTGACCTGACCTTGAAAGGTAGGAGGTTCAAACTTGCACACCATGTGTAAAATTGATGAGGGAATAGGCATACCAAATTTCGCGGCGCTACGCGGCGCGGTTTTTACGCTATTCGCGAAAAACCTCAGGGGGGGGGGCGGATATCCGCCCCCCCCCCCCGTCGGTGCGCGGGTTAAAGGGACCCTCCCACCTTCAAAAAAGTTAATGAATTGGCATGAAAGTGATGTCGCTCGGTTCAGAAAGGGCAAAAACGAATATCTACCAAATTTCACCGAAACATAGTCGCCGGTTTTCAAGGTGAGGTGACTTTTACTTTTGTTTACCTTTTTGGGATCTCCGCTGTTCCTAGCGACTTCATTTTGGAAGTGCGGCGTTTGCGGCAGATGTTGCGCGCAAATAGCATATACCACCACTGCTTCACAAAGATGTTAGTATAAGGTTTTAAAATCGTTAGATCACCGCTGACGTCACAAATTCTAAGGGGGCATTCCATTGCATTAGCCCCTTAGGCTGGGGGGATCCATGTGATCGCAAGGCACCTCGCAGTTGCGATCAAACGTAAGTTGAATCGGAACAGATATTGGAGGGATCCATCACGTCGTAGGCTAAGTAGATACGCAAGTTGTATCGCAAATGGTGAAGATACGAACTAACTTTACGAATCTTCTCGGTCGATCGGAAGGCCGATCGTAGCGAAGCTTTACCTCTTTCTCAAGAGAAAAATATTCGAAATTTTCAAAATTTTCACAAAACCGAAATATATGTTAAACAAATATGGTTGATGAACGCGTGTGCAAAATTTGAAGTCGATTTCTTCAAAAATGGCTGCGCTAGAGCGTTTTAAATTTACACGTTGAAAACGGTCACTTTCACGTCATTTTTGTAATTATTTTTTTTTTTCAATTTTGAAATTTAAAAAATGTTTTGGGCAATTTTTCGCGTTAATTGCGAAAATCTGACCAAAACATGTATCGCACCATCAATGATCCGATACGCCATCAGAGGCCGCGCCGCGGACAGGTGGGCGCGGCGATACCTGGGCCGCGTGGGGGTTACACTGGTGTTCGGGAAGGGCTATGTCAACGCGAGGCAGGCCGCGGGGGAGCCGGTTGCGGCGCCGCACACTGGTCGGAAACGCTCCAGCGAGAGGCCAGCGGCCTTTCCGCAAAAGTTTTTTGCTTGTTATTCCACAACTAGTGAAGCAAACTTCATAAAACTTTGCATACCTTCTCTGTCATATGTAAGCTATCATTTGGATGTCAAGCACTAAATATATGACGTAAATCTGTTAAGTTATGACGTCATAATTGAGTATAATACAGGATCTAGCACCACTTTAAGTGAACAAGGAAAATTGGAAGCTGCTATTCGGGCACCGGGAATGGTTTCATGCACTCCTTGCAAGGTCCGGTGATTCACTTTAGCATTGTTGACTTTGCGTGACGTCATTTATGACGTCACTAAGGCCATATAAGTTTTTCGTCAAT
This sequence comes from Amphibalanus amphitrite, assembly GCF_019059575.1. NCBI lineage: Eukaryota > Metazoa > Arthropoda > Thecostraca > Balanomorpha > Balanidae > Amphibalanus > Amphibalanus amphitrite. The sequence goes on along the minus strand of NW_024881717.1, from coordinate 758,445 downwards.
AACTCCTGAGTCCTGATCAGATGGAGCTAGAGAGTCGGGAAAGCCACCATTGGACTCGGAAAGACCTGCCGAATCGAGTGATATGCGATATGTCCTCCTTCAACTATTTTCGTGACCTGAGGGGCTCCGACCTGACCTTGACCCGAGGTTAACGCCTTAAGTTGACTTCACCCGAACACCAAGTATAGCATTCGACGCTCCTGAGCTAGACAAGCACGATGATGCCAAAATCGCGGCAGTGCAACCATTTTTGGCAAAGTAATTAACCAAAAACCGAGCCCGTGCCTTGTGGCACTTACCTGACCTAAGAGGTCACTGGCTGACCTAAGACCTTAAATCTTGTAGTACTTGCTGCGTCTTATAACGGCACACAAGCTCGTTTTTTTCCGCGAGGCTCTAGCTCAATTAGAGGCGAAACGGCGAGGGAGTTGTATCAACCCTCCTCGGTCAATATAGAAAACCAATCGGTCCGGCCAGGGCTAAATACCGGAATTGTGATCTAATGTAAAAAGACGGCCCAAGGTAACCTGACGCCATTGACAGGTGTCCTATATTCGCAGCGTCTTATATTCACGAAGGTCTCAATTTCCACTTTCTTCAGCCGAGTGATGGTTACTAATAGCAAGGCTCTCTAAATGCAAGCCGTAATCGCCACGCAATATGTGGAAGGCTTTTGATGTCAATACATACACCAGTATAACGCCTTTTGGGGCGACTAACGGAGCGAGCGAGAGGGTGGGCCTTGCACGTGCGAAATTGCGAGGGGGTACCTCCAACTGACTTGTGCACGGCACCCTACTAACTGGTCTCTAGCGATGTGCCAAATTTGGGCACAATCGGCCCAGCCGTTCTCGAGATCTGGAAGCGGCACCCTGCACGTGCGCACGTGCAAAATGGGTCCCAACTGACTTGTGCACGGCACCCTACTAACCGGCCCCTAACCGTGTACCAAATTTGAGCGCAATCGGTCCAGCCGTTCTCGAGATCTGGAAACGACCCCTGCACGTGCGCACGTGCAGCAGCACCCCAACTCTGGCACATGTATATGCAGTGCCTAGTGGGTGCCTACCTACATGCCAACTTTCAGCGCAATCGGCCAAGTAGTTACCGAGATATTGCAACAATTACAAAAGTGACACCTCTTCGTTTTGCACGTGGCACGTGCATAAGGGGTCACCCACATGCATCGGGAATAGTCCAATACTTGGTAGAAGGAATGAAGCTACCCTACAAAAATTACCGCGTGTAAATCGGTCAAGTGGTTGCTGAGATATAAGCGTCGCAGAAACGTGACCACGGCCGGCCGGCCGGCCGCTCATACTCAGAAATTTCCGTTAATCTAAGGAAAGACTACGCTCGCTTCGCTCGCTCCGTAATAAATGCAATAACCAGTATAGCGCCTTATGGGGCGACTAACGGAGCGAGCGAGAGGGTGGGCCTTGCACGTGCGAAATTGCGAGGGGGTACCTCCAACTGACTTGTGCACGGCACCCTACTAACCGGTCTCTAGCGATGTGCCGAATTTGAGCACAATCGGCCCAGCCGTTCTCGAGATCTGGAAGCGGCACCCTGCACGTGCGCACGTGCAAAATGGGTCCCAACTGACTTGTGCACGGCACCCTACTAACTGCTACGTAACCGTGTACCAAATTTGAGCGCAATCGGTCCAGCCGTTCTCGAGATCTGGAATCGACCCCTGCACGTGCGCACGTGCAGCAGCACCCCAACTCTGGCACATGGATATGCATTGCCTAGTGGGTGCCTACCTACATGCCAACTTTCAGCGCAATCGGCCAAGTAGTTACCGAGATATTGCAACAATTACAAAAGTGACACCTCTTCGTTTTGCACGTGGCACGTGCATAAGGGGTCACCTACATGCATCGGGAATAGTCCAATACTTGGTAGAAGGAATGAAGCTACCCTACAAAAATTACCGCGTGTAAATCGGTCAAGTGGTTGCTGAGATATAAGCGTCGCAAAACCGTGACCACGGCCGGCCGGCCGCTCATACTCAGAAATTTCCGTTAATCTAAGGAAAGACTCCGCTCGCTTCGCTCGCTCCGTAATAATACCATATTGTATGCGCTTTCCACAAAATTCATAAACTCAAGCGCGTCTGTTTTTAATGACCAGTCAACTACGCATGGATGCGTGCAGGCCACACAGGTCAGCGTAAGCCGGGCGCGGCGGCCGAGCCGAAACTGGGGCGGGGCGGGCGGTAGTTGGGTAGGAATAGCGGCTCCTGCAAATTTTGCGCAAATATGCGCAGTTAGCTTTTATGTTGCCCTGGTGTAAATTTAAATCCTGCTTCATCTCACAAAAAATCAGAGTGGGACTAGATGGGACTACCTGTTGTTTCCTTACCTAAACTTTGCAGTTATATTCCAGAATCACTCTAGGAGAGCCCTCATAAAAAAGCTACAGTAGATCTTAGTTGGGGAAAAAGTATACCAAAAAATTTGCACTGACCAGTCGGCAACTTCATAACAAACATTTTGATGCATAATATGTGGGATTTCAATTTGGTGTCTATCAGCAATAAGACTCTGAATATCCGGCTCAAGAAACCTCTTGCTCCGCGTCAGTTTCCGAGTTCTGGGATACCCCATCTTCGGGGGCTGATTACAGTTATTTTTGGTCACCCGGATTAGTTTTTTTGGCCTAATTATAATAATTTGATCAATTTCAAATCGATCTATATAAAAAATAATCCGAAACTCCGGAATCGCCCGTGGCCTCTCGTGAGGGCGTTTCCGACCAGTGTGCGCCGGTCCGTATTTGTCGGCGCCTAGCAGTGCAGCGGTGCGTTTATGGCAGAGGGAGGGGAAGCGGTGTAGTGTCGGCAAGGCCACACACAGGAGAGGGCACACGGACCTCCCCCCCATTCGAGTTGGGGCCCCTAATCTTTAGACCGCCGAAGACCATGTAAAATGAACTGAAATAATGATTAAAAAGACCGGGAGGGCCCATCTCGTTCCCCAGCAGGCCCATACGAGTCCATAAATGCCCAGTAGCGCAGCCAGGGGTATTGTGGTGAAGTTTCAATGGCCCTCAAAAGACCTCAAAGGGCCCACAGATGGGTTCACCGGGTCCTCAGATGGTCTCGAAGGGCCCTCGGTTAGCGTCAAATGGCCCTCATCTGGTGTCAAAGGGCCCTCAGATGGCCAAATGAAGGGCCACAAGATGGCCTCAAAGGGCCCTCAGATGGGTTCAAAGGGCTCTCAGCCAACGTTAAACCTACCTCAGAAGACCTTAAAGGGCGTCAAAGGGCCCTAAACCTGCGTCAGAGGGCCCTGAGCTCGCGTCAAACGACCCTCCGAAGGCCTTAAAGAGTCCTTAGCTTGTGTCAGAGGGCCCCCAGCTGGTGTCAGTGAGCCCTCCTCAGCTGGCGCCAAAAGTCCATCTGAAGGCCTCAAACGGTCGTCAGCTGGAGTACAACGGTCCTCAGATGCCGTCACGCGGCCCTCAAAAGCCTCAAGGAGCCCTTATAAGGTCTCAAAGGGCCCTCATTTGGCCTCAAAAGGCCCTCCGCTAGCGTTAACCGGACTTCAGAAGGCCTTAAAGGGCCCTTATCTGGTGTCAGAGGGCCCCCAGCTAGTGTCAGAGGGCCCTCAGTTGGCGCAAAATGGTCATCAGAAGGCCTCAAACGGTCCGTAACTGGAGTCCAACCGCAACGGTCCTCAGGTGGCGTCAAGCGGCCCTCAAAAAGCCTTAAAGGCCGCTTAGAAGGCAGCAAAGGGCCCTCATATGACCCCAAAGGGTCCTCTGCTGGCGTCAAACGGACCTCAGAAGGTCTCAAAGGGCGTCAAAGGGCCCTGTGCTCGTGTCAAATATAAAAGCGCCCTTAGCTGGTGTCAGGAGGCCCCCAGTTGGTGTCAGCATGCCCTCAGCTGGTGTCAGAGAGCCCTCAGTTGGCATCTACTGGCCATCAGAAGGCCCCGAACGGTCCTCAGATGGCGTCCAACGGTCCTCAGCTGACGTTAAGAGGCCCTCAAAAAGGCCTCAAAGACCCCTCGGCTGCTGAAGAGGCCCTTAGCCTCAAAGGAAACTCAAGAGACGTTAAACGGCCCTAAAAAGGCTTGAAAGGGCCCTCTGCTGGTGGCAAAGGGCTCGCATATGACATCAATAACAGCTTTGTCAAAAACGGACCTGAGAGACCTTGCCGGTCCCTGGTTATCAGGGACTCCTATCTCTTGCAGTAACCTGAGTGGCCCACGTTTACTGAGGGGCCCCTGGTTATTGAAGGAGTCCCTGGTTACTGGAAGGACCCCTGGTTATCAGAGGGTTCCCTGGTCACCTGGTGGGTCCCTGATCAATTGAAACCTCTCGATCATCTGAGCGCCCCCTGAGTGCCTTGGTCTTGGCGTTGGCGTACAGTTTAAAGTCGTCGGCACACTGCGGCCTCCTCTTTCTCAACAAGTCCCTCTATTTCTTCTGCAGCGAGGGCGATTTCGTCAAAATACTCCTCCATCGCGAAGCCTCGTGCGCAGACGCAGTCTTCGGGGCGCTCGCTGCGCCAACTCTTGACGCCAACTGACGGGCTCCAAATGGAACAGATGGACTCCGAAACGAACGTGGGAATGCCGACACATGATCCCTCCAAATTTACAGAGGAGGAGATGTCCCTGACAGCCCATTTGCAATAGGGGTCACTTTTACACTATAGACGTATGGGGAATTCGACCTTATCGACATGGTACTACGAGGTCAGCTGATCTGCTTGGCATTTAAATCGTAGTAAAACTGGCATTTAAACGCTGCGAAACAACTTACGTACAACGTAGCTCCGATTTGCCGCTCTTTCTTTATCATCCCTCCGATTTTCTTCCGATCAAGAGAAGTTTCGTACCGAGAGAAGTTTCGCAGCCACGTCCGATATAACTTACGATAGCACGGATCCCCCCAGCTTAGAATCCGAAAACTGCTAGTTTGAAATTCCATATCTCCGAATTATAGCATTTTTCGATGTTGTGAGTGCCCAAACCGGTATTTGCAGGCCACGGCCACCAATTTGGCTATCTAAACTCAAAACTAATGTTAAGGTGGGATGATCACTTTAAAACTGAGCTCTTGAGAACGTTTGCCGTAATTCCATATTTTGCATCAAAATCGGCCGACATGACGTTACTCTGACGTCATTTCCGGCCAAACTATGGTAGCTATAAAGTTGAAATTTTAGCACAAGGTGTCAAATGGATGACGCTGAGAGCCTGAGAGTAACCGCAGGTTGTTTGAAAAGACAAACACTATTCGTTAGAATTGTGTTTTTCTTACCGCAAGTTTCGTGCTGATCCGTCAAAGGGTTTAGAAGATAACTATTGCCGAAAAACGGGAGGGGGGCTCTGTAAGTGCCACCCCCCCCCCCCCCAGTCATGCGCGGTGTTGTGGCCATCTAACTGTGATTTGCCAGGAATTGAATCAGCAAAATTCATGCTTAAAATCTTCCTTTGTATTCAGCTGACTCATCGTTCAGCGGCTCATCGACCAGTTCTCTTGACATATCGTCAGCCAATCGGTTACTGCGAAAGTAACATGCAATTACCAAATCTGATATATGCACGGACATGTTTGGGTGGGGGAAAGCATCCATTAGATCCAATGCCTGACCTTCACAAAACACATAGAAAGTTTCTACATGACTGATAGTCTGATAGTGACATTTCATGACATACGAGGGTAACTAAACATGACATCAGTGCAATACAGTCACTCACCAAATCTTGCCCGTCAATTTGGCCACAAAAATGTCGACAAAAAAGGACCCAGCTCGGTCTCTCAAAACTGTGCCACGCCGTGTCGATCAGCTGTCGCCCAGGTGATCCAGCTGACCTAGTGGTGGCGGCCTTTTCGTGACACATCAGCACGCAACAACAATTACAAACAAGCAAACTTAACCCGCGCCCGGCTGGGGGTCCTGGATTTCCACGCCCTGCTGGGGGGGCGTTTGAACACCCCTCCTTGTAACTCGGCTCCTGGGCCACGTAGCGATACGCGGAAGGCGGCGTTCGAAAGAGCGTCAAAAATAATGACGAAATCACTTCGGTCAATTTTTGGTCAGGTCAAAGGTCAGGTCACCAGAGGTCATTGAAGGCAAAATTTCGCCGATTTCCACGTCGAATGTCGAAAATTTCCAAGAAGCCAACGCATAACTCGAGAACCAATAGAGCTACAGCGCCGCGGAAAAGCGCATTCGATAGCCCTATTAAAGCCCTTTCTGAATAATTCTCTCAGATTTGACCTAACGTCAACGGTTTTGCCTGCAGGGGGCAAAAACTGCAAAAATAGCAGATTTTTTCGGAAACAGTTTTTCTGCAATAACTTTTGACCCAAGCCTTGTACGAGCTTACTTTTACCGGCATTGTGTTCCTCTCGTCAAGACGCATCGAATGAACTATAAGTTGACCTTGAAAGGTCAACTTGAAAATTTGACCTCAGGTCAAGGTCATGACCTGACCGGAAAGGGTCATGTTGCATATCAGTCGATCCGTATCGTCGAGCTGAACACATCTAAGGCGTTTTCATCGCTCTAGCATGCCTCTATCAAAAGTTATTTGCGAAAAACTGTTAGATACCATTTGTGACCTAAGATGACCTCAGGGCATAAACAAGGGTCACGGACACCATTTTCATGTTCAGTGTGTCTAAACCACTTGTAATTCGGTGTTTGGGAGTGTTTATAATGTCTTTCGTCCATGTAGTGTATTGCACCACCCACGCGATATATACAGTCCGGTTTAAAGGAAGAACTCAAAACGCGCACGGCACAGACCGTCACCATCCGTGACCACCGTCGCCAACCGACTGCCCCGCCGGCCGGCCTACGGACACGTCACTCGCCCTCAGCGCCACCCCCACAACCTGCAGTTAACAGAACTGCCGCTAGGTGACACTGGCACACTCGTACGGTACGGAACGAAAGAGGGACACCAGTCCGTAACAGAACACCACATTCTTCCCCCCTGGAAAAAGTTAGAGTCTATTTGGCGCACGTCTCGTACGCTGGGACCTCCTCACCGGCTGCGTCCCGGAGTTCACTCTCGCGCCCGGCTGGAGAGCAGGTTCGACCGCCACCAGCCCGGCACCGCTCGCTGCTTCGCGCGGCGACAGCAGTACGCCAGCGTCTTGTTGCTCTGCCTGCCGCTCCGTCGCCGGAGGTGGTGACGCCTCCCGCTCCCGAACGTCCTCTGCGTCTTCCGGTGACACAGCCACGCCGTCCTCCGCGGGACCCCGGCTGGCCTCGGTGTGCCGCCGGTCGACCCCCAGTGATACAGCCTGTCCGTCCTCCAGTGGCACGCCGTCCTCCGCGTGCCGCCAGTCGTCGGCCTCCAGCCGCTCCCCGCGGCGAGGCACAGACGTCGGAGACACCGCACTCCGCTGACCAGCCCCCGGCTGGCCGCTCTGATCCACGTGCAGCTCAGCCTGAGACTGCTGCGGCGCCCGAGCTGTCGTCAGCCGCTCTGCGTGGATTCGGGAGCCGTCATCTAGCCTGTAGCTGACTGGTCCCAGGCGAGACTCCACCCGTCTCGGCTCGGAGTACCGTGGCCGTCCCTTCTTGGGACGCGGCACCAGCCGGCACCGGACCCAGTCGCCGACCTGGAACCGTGGTGTCTCAGCTGCACGCCGCTCGTCAGCGTACCTCTTCTGCTTCTTCTGCCTCTTCTGCACTCTGTCTCGCAGCTCACGATCTTGCGGTTCTTCCGTGGGAAGAGCCGCCGCGTGCAGACGTGTCCTCAGCTTCCGTCCGTGCAGAAGCTCGGCTGGACTCAGCCCCGTCGTGGCGTGAGGCGTGCTCCTGTACGTCTGCAGAAACTTCTGCAGATAACACGCTCGATCTTCGCCGCTCCGGTCCGCCGCCTGGAGAGCACTTTTCACTGTGCGATTCGCACGCTCCACCGCACCTGACCCGGCAGGGTGGTACGGCGTGACCCGGATGTGGCGCGTGCCGACACTCCTCAGGTAGTCTGCGAACGCTGTTGAGGTGAAGTGTGTCCCGTTGTCGGACACCAGCTCCTTCGGGTAACCTTCTCGAGATGCTAGCGTCTCCAGAAACTGCACCACCGCCTCCGTGCTGGGTTCTGTGCAGAAGCCGACTTCTATCCATTTGGAAAAGTAGTCTACCAGCACTACCGCGTATCGGTGCTGGCGGCGCACTTCCATTGGGCCGATAAAATCCACGCCCACCTTTTCCCATGCCGCTCCTGGCAGCGGCACAGGGTGTAGCGGCGCACTGCGAGTCCGAGCCGACTTGTCCACGTCAGCACACACGTCGCAGTTTCTAACCGCCTCTTCTATGTCCGTGTCCATCTTGGGCCACCAGTAGATGTCACGAGCCCGCTGCTTAGTTCGGACGATCCCTTGATGTCCTTCGTGGGCCAGGGACACCATCCTCGTCCGCAGCGCCGCCGGCACGATCACCCGCTGACCGCGGACGACCAGGTCTCCCACTAGGCTGAGCTCCTCTCGGCAGTTGTAGAAGGGCTGCAGCTCTGCCGGGCAGTCGCGGCGCCGTCGCGGCCACCGCCGTGGGATCTGCTGCACCAGCTGGCACATCACTGGGTCAGTCTGTGTCGCTTCCAGCAGCTCGTCCCGCTGCACTGCTCCGAGCTGGGCAGTCACCGCCGCCCTCACGGCGTACGGTAGAGGTCTCAGCCGCAGCTGTACTGGGTTGGCCTCCGTCTTCAGTTTCACGCTGTGCACGAGCCCAGTGAGACTCGGCAGCTCCTCTGGCATCTGCTCCTGGATAGCACACACAGTCGCCCCGTGAATCACGGACAACTTCAGCTTCTCCTGCAGATCTCTGCCCAGCAGGGGCACGCCAGCGTCTACCACGTACAGTGAAACTTGGGAGCTGTTGCCGTTCTCTGCCTGCACTGTCACCTGCACCACCCCCTGCACCAGCAGCGATGACCCTCCGTAGGCCTCCAGGCGCACTGCAGTGGGCAGGAGGGGCAGATGGCGGAACTGCTTCCTGTAGACGGACAACGGTAGGATGCTCACGGCCGAGCCAGTGTCAGCCAGCATCCGCAGTGGCTGCTGGCCCACCCGCAGCTCGGTCCACAGGTTCTTCCGGTCGTCATCCGTCACGGCCAGCACTTCAACAGTCCTCACTGGCTTCCTCTTGGTCTGCTTCGTCTTCTGAGGTGGTTCCTTGCAGAATCTGGCGTAGTGGCCCTTCTGCTGGCAGTTGTGACACCTTCTCCAACGAGCTGGACAGCAGGGATCAGCAGCCCGGTGGGGACCGCCACAGCTGGAGCACGGCGAGACCCCCTTCCTGGGAGCAGTCACTGCGGCTATCTCCAGCTGAGCCGGGGAAGAGGTTGGTGCCCGCGTAGCTCCACCTCCACCCACCAGCCGCTGTCGCTCAGCAGCCACCTCCAGCTCCTCAGCCACCTCGAGGATGCGCGACACAGTCAGAGCTGGCTCCCGACACAGCCGCTCTCTCAACCTGTCATCCCTGCAGCCCTCGATGAACTGCTCACAGATCAGCTGCTCCTGGAGTTCGCCGAAGGCGCATCTGGAACTCAGGTCCTGCAGCTCAGTAAGGTACACCGCTGGAGACCTGTCCAGCTGGTAACACCGCCGGAACAGCATTCTCTCCGAATGAGTCGCTCGTGTCTCCGGAAACAGCCGCTGAAACACTGCAGAGATCGCAGCCACCGGGTCGACTGCTGCAGTCGGTTGTCCTTCCTCCTTGACACCAGCTTCCTCCTGCGCCGGAATCGCCGCCTCCTGCGCTCCCGGTGCCACGCCCTGCGCCGGTTTCGCCGCCGCGAAATAGAGACGCCGCGCCTCCTGTCCCACACAGTGTAATAGGAGGGCCTCTCGTCGCTGCACAGTCCACTCGTCCCAACCACTCGCCACGGCGAAAATCCTGAACTCGCCCAGCCACTGGGACCAGGGCGTGGTCGGCCGTCCTGGCGCCACTAGAAATAGCGCTGGCGCACGCAAACAGTCCATCGCGGCGATCACTGTTATCACTTAGCGCAGAAGGATCTCATCCTTGTCGCCACTGTAGTGTATTGCACCACCCACGCGATATATACAGTCCGGTTTAAAGGAAGAACTCAAAACGCGCACGGCACAGACCGTCACCATCCGTGACCACCGTCGCCAACCGACTGCCCCGCCGGCCGGCCTACGGATACGTCACTCGCCCTCAGCGCCACCCCCACAACCTGCAGTTAACAGAACTGCCGCTAGGTGACACTGGCACACTCGTACGGTACGGAACGAAAGAGGGACACCAGTCCGTAACAGAACACCACAGTCCAAAAGAGGCGCATTTCAATTTTCTCCCATTGACTTATAATGGGGAGGTCGCAAAATTGACCTGACCTTAGGTCATCGATAGCAAAATTCTGAGGTATACATTTTGTACATGCTATTGCTCTTAGCAATCGCTTAAAGTTTCAAAACGATCGGTCACTCCGTGTAGCTATGACAGACATTGAAACTTTTTATGAGGTGAGGTCACTTCAAGTGACCTGGTGACCTGACCTTGAATGACCTTGGTCTGAAATTTTCACAACATGTGTAGAATTGATGTATGATAAGGTGTACCAAAAACGGCGGCGCTCCGCGCCGCCGTTTTTGAGATATTCCCGAAAAACCACAGGGGGGGTGGGTGTTCAAACACCCCCCCCCCCAGCAGGGCGCGGGTTAAATCGCATTTGCATCAAATTCGAAAAACTCGTAGAGCAATTGGCTAGAGCAAATAGTTGGTTGAAGATGATACAAAAACGGTAAGGAAAATGGGATAAGACCGAAGAGAGATTCAGCTCTAACGCATAACTGAGGTAAGGCGTACTTCTGTTTCGTAGACGTCTGCATAGATGGCGCAGGTGACGAGCGCCTGAAGTTAGGCTGTCCCGCAATAACCGAACTTGTATCGCCGTCAACAGATGGCGGTAGTTGTACACGCCCGACGCAATACTGTGTGCAGGGGTTCAGCTCTAACACGCGGGTAACTCGGGACTGGCGGGGCAACTTGGCCGGTGCGCTCAGGGACGGCCGAGTTGTCATGGTCAATTATCCCACAAATGACGTAAATTCAGAGGTGCAAAAGTGACATGCTTGCATACCAGGATATGTGACAGAAGAAAGCAGTCTGTAGTTCTTCTGAATGCTTGAGACGAGGTGTTAGTATCACTGATGTTAGTTGTCGGACTCTCGTCCCCGTCTTGAGTTGAGATGTTAGTTTCACAACGTTTCGGCCAGTTACGACGGGCTATCCGGCGAATGCACCTGATTTGACCAAATCTGCACCTAATTTCTTTTACAGCAAATATCTTCATTTTATGAATTTATTTCAGTGTTTTAATCGATGATGCTCTCTGATAATATGACAAAGCAGGCATATAAGAAATTAGTGCAACCCTAGCTGATAGCTGCTAAGAGACACACTGAACCTGATTTGACCAAATATGCACCTAATCTGTACCAGATGTGCACCAAATGTGTACCAGATGGCCGTCGTGAAAACGGCTAATATCAACCATCCTTCCACAATAATTTGAATCGCCACTAACACCAGTCGAAACGCAACAAAGCAGTGGCACACGAGGCCAAAGAACACGATGTATTTTGCTCTGTCACACGTACCACGGTATCCATACCCATTTGCTGCTTTAACATGGTGTGACACGAGAAGTATGCGAGTTTTTGCGTACTCCAGCTCAGAATACAAATAATAGCGCAGCTAAGACAGTACCAAAAAGCCCCAATTAACTAACAAAAAAAAAGACAGTACCAATGTGTTCTGTCAGCATCATAAGATGCTAGTATGTGCGTGTGACAATTTTAGAGCTGCAGAATTTGAAGACCAGCACCTGATAGACAAGCAGTAGGTATTAGGTAATGCAATTTGGGAGTTTTTTTCTCTCTGAAGCACTACAGACTGCTTTCACTGATGTTAGTTGTCGGACTTTCGTCCCCGTCTTGAGTTGAGATGTTAGTTTCACAACGTTTCGGCCAGTTACTTCTCCGGCCGTCGTCAGGTGTTCTTTGGCCCTTAGAAGGACCTGGATGTTGGTAGCGCTGCGCCGTACGCGTCATACCGTTCGAAAGTTCCTGTAGTCAGCGGGAATCGAACTCGGGTTTCCCCGGTGATAGTCCACGAGTGAGAACCGTGGACTATCACTGAGGAAACCCGAGTTCGATTCCCGCTGACTACAGGAACTTTCGAACGGTATGACGCGTACGGCGCAGCGCCACCAACATCCAGGTCCTTCTAAGAACCAAAGAACACCTGACGACGGCCGGAGACGTGAAAACGGCTATTATACCGGGTGCCCCCCCCCCCAAAAAAAACGTTCCGAACTTCGGAGGCCTATATCTTAAATTTGAGTGCAAATAACGGACTCAAAATTCTCATCAAGTTTGCGTCACTTCTTTGTGCATTGGTATGCCAAATTATAACACTCTATCATCATTTTCAAGCCAGCAATCTTATATTGAATTAAGTAAGACGTTTTTGCTTTTTTTGCCGATGTTGGACGGTAGTGATGATTAACGTACCATGCTAGGAAAAAATAGAAAAATGGAACACACGTGAATGAAACCAGCACGTGTGTTATTTTAAATGTTTTTGTCCCACTAATGTGCCGAATATTCAAATACTGAGCCAAAATGGTGTTAATGGATGCCATTCGTTTCAATACTGAGTCCTGTTTCGAGCAGGAGTGGCGCGGTACATGGGTTACTGCTGATCGCCATCCCTTCAAGAAGATCAAACAGCAAATCGACCGAATAAGGAAAAAACTAGAGAGAATGTGCCACCCTAAGGCCTGAACCATCAGTGAGGCTAGTTGCCAGTAGCAGTCACGGCTGCAGGCCGTGGTGCCGAAATGGAAGTGGCCCGTTCACTCACTTTTTTTAGTAAACATCTGAGCATAAAAGTAATTTTTACATGGCATGCTAGAAACACGAACCATTTCAAAGGTAGTTGCCCGAATAACATAAAAATAATACAATTTGCTGAAAATATATGCCGCATTGACTATTGGAAGTTTCAATGTTGTGTATTTATCGTTTTCTGAGAAATGTTGATTTAAAGTTGGGAACGTTTTTTCTGGGCCACCCGGTATACCTAAGGAGTGTTTGTAACATTGTATTCAAAGTGAAGGCGCTCACTGGAACAACTGGGATGAGAGGCTGTATCGATCCATCGCGATAGAAAGCTGTGCGTGGCATGCAGGGTTGGGTCATCTGGATCCAACGCAGCCTGGTAGGTATGTACCTACTAGTGGTGTCAATCGGTTACCAAAATATCGGTATACCGATACCGAACCAATACCGATTCGGTATTCGGTATTATATACCAAAAGCATTTGGTATTTTGTCGGTATTATGAAAATCAACTACTGCCATAAAAGATTTGAAAGCATTTTTGATAAACCTTATGAACGCAAATTTGATTTGCTAAATGACACTGGATGAAGAAAAATGGCAATCATGACACATTTCTCCCAAATGCATGATGTCCTAACAAATGGGCAAACACATTAATTGTAATGGGGCATTCCACGATAGATCGACCAAAGCCGTACACCCTCATATGTTATTTTTTTGCTTAAAATTGGTGTAATGGGTTGTGATGGCTCAGTGACTGGCGCCCCTCTGTCCAGTGTTGGCGCTCCTCCAGTCGATAGCGGCGCGCTTCTAGTTGATGGCGAAGCCCCTCTGTGCAGTATTGGCGCTCCTCTGGTGATAGTGGCGCCCTCCTAGACGATATGGTGGGCCGGTGGCGCCCCTTTGTCCAGTATTGGCGCCCCTCCAATCGATAGCGTCGCGCTCCTAGATGATGGTGGGTGGCGCCCCTCTGTCCAGTATGTCAGTTATGTTCGTTCCGCACGTGTACGAACATAACTGACACATTCAAGTTTCAGATATGTGGCGCCCTCCTTGTTGTTGGCGCCCTCCTTGATTGGCGCCCTCTCGTCCAATGCCCTGGTCCTTCGCAAATTCCTGGGTACGCCACTGGTCCTCCCCGGTGCATGTGGCGCGTGCCAACCCCTGCACCGCACACCATTCGATAGCCCGTTCGATTCTCTACACGATGCTGTTTTCCCCGTACCGGTCGGGCCCACGGTTACCGAGATATTGCACCGGGACCGGACCCGTGTCGGGCAAGTTTTCGCCCGTTTTTGCCAGCCGATTAATACATGTAAAGTCAATGACGCGAATTTGCACTTTTTGGGCACGCGCCACGCGCTCGCTATCGATCCGATCGAGCTGAGACCCATCAAAGGCACGTTGTCCATCCTTGTTCTATGAGTTGCGCAAACTTCAGCGCGGTAGGTGCAACGGTGTGACCTGTAACCCGCGCTACGTAGCACCATGTCGCGACCTTCGTAATAGACAGAAACTACGTCACCACAAATAGTAATATAGATACGCACTGTTGTATTATGGTCCAACCCCCGCACGGCTGCTGGCTGCGCCTGCGCGCGCCCCTGCCGCCGCCACCGCTGGCCGCCCCGGCTCCGTGCCTGTGAGCGCCTCTGCCGCCGCCAGCTGACTGTGCGCGCCGAGCGGCAGAGCTGGCGCGGGCGACTAGGCGCGGCGCTCGCCATACTTGTTATCTTTTGGACACTCTTTCGGGCTAAACGTATCGCAGTAAATAAATCGCGTTTTTCATTGATTGTGTGCTCTTTCACTCAAACGAACCAAAACATAACATGGCGCGGTCGGTTTTGTAATTACGTGACTGAGCAGCTTACAGCGCGATGAAGAAAACTTTGATTCAGGAACTGACGGCGCTGCTGGAGAGGCAGGCGGAGAGAGCCGCCGAGGCCGACAAGCGCCTGGAGCGTTTGGAGAGGCTGCTGTACAGAGAGCCCTCCGCGGGGACCGGGACGGGCACGACGGCCGGAGTGTCAGAGTCGGGGGCTGAGCGAGGCGCTGAGGGATCCGTTGGACCAGCTGCCGCCGCCCGCCGGACTGTCTGCCTGCCGGCGTCGGCGACCCCGGCCCCGCACCTGAAGTCGGCCTCGACGTGCAGAGCCCGTGTCGAGTGCAGTGTGCGCGACAGTGAGACAGGAGCGGTGAGCAGGCTGGAGGACTCTGAGTCGACGCTCAGACACGCCGTGACAGTGGGGGAAACGTGGAGTGCCCATGTCACGTGCCAAGACCTCCGCGGCACCAAGGGACATTTCGTGGCCCACCTGTCGGCCTACAAGAGGGACCGCAGTCGGCCGAGTGTCGCCCATGCCGCCGCCGCCACCAATCGTCAGTTTCTTGACCGTTGCCCTACCTGTGGCCGTCGCCAGCACGCCGGCGGAGACACGTGTCGCGCCGCTGGCGCCATCTGTCGTGCGTGTGGCGAACCAGGACATTTTGAGGTGGTGTGCCACCAGAGGGCCAACCCCACGGCAGATCGTCCAGTGGCGACATCTGCAGTGACGAGAGTACGAGACTCTCCGGGGGTGGCGCTAGTAGCGGTAGCCGCCGGCACCGCCGTGTCACCGCCGCCGGCGGACACGGGCCGAATCGGGTGTGCTGCGGCGCAGCCCACAGAGCCGGACGGAGCTACGGACGCCTACGGAGCCTCGCCGCCGCCGGCGGGAGGCATCCCAACTTGGAGCACGGACCGAGGGTACGGCGCCTCGCCGCCGCCGGCGGGAGGCCAATCGGTTGCCACCGGCGCCGCCGTGTCGGTGCCGCCGGCAGACACGGGCCGAGGAGCCGGCCGTACCGCGGCGCAGCCCACCGAGCTGGCTGGCGCGCGCGGAGCCTGCCCGCCGCCGGCGGGAGGCTGGCCAGCACAGACCATGGAGGCAGCCCCCGGCGTGTCACCGCCGCAGGCGGACACGGACCGAGCTGGATGTACCGCGGCGCAGCCCACCGAGCCGGCTGGCGCCCACGGAGCTTCGCCGTCGCCGACGGGAAGCCTTTCAACGCGGACCAGCCATGGAAACGAAGTCGCTGGTGACGCCGTGTTGCCGCCGCCGGCGGACACGGGCCAGCTCGGGGTCACTGCAGTGCAGCCTACAGAGCCGAATGGAGCTGCTGTAGCTTACGGAGCCTCGCCGCCGCTGGCGGGAGGCCTACAAACGCTGAGCACGGGCCGAGGTGCAGCTGCCGGCCCCGCCGTGTCACCGCCGCCGGCGGACACTGGCCAGATTGGGTGCACCGCGGCGCAGCCTACCAGGCCGGCTGACGCCTACGGAGCCTCGCCGCCGCCGGCGGGAGGCTTGCCAATGCGGACCAGGGACGGAGGTACGGCCGCCGGCTACGCCGTGTCGCCGCTGGGGGACACCAGCCAAGCCGACTGTTGTGCGGCACAGCCCACCGAGCTGAGTGAGACTACTGACGTCTACGGAGCCTCGCCGCCGCCGGCGGGAGGCATGCCAACTCGAAGCACGGATGGAGGCCCAGCCGCCAGCACCGCCGAGTCGCCGCCGCCGGCGGGCACCGGCCAAGCCGGCTGTAGTCATGCGGCGCAGCCTACCGAGCTGGCTGACGCCTACGGAGCCTCGCCGCCGCTGGCGGGAGGCCTGCCAGTACGGAGTGGGGACGGAGACCCGCCCGAACAAATGGTCGCGGCTCACGCCGCCGCGCTCCTCCGTACGCCGCAGGGATGCGTGTCCGCCGGTGACAAGTCCGACCGGCGCGGTGACACGAACCTCGGTGACACCACCCTCCACTCGGTCGAGGTGGTGGATGACCTGCTCGGTCCGACCGTCGATGACGAGGTGTGGGAGGACGCTGAGGACCCGCTTCACGCAGCTGCCGTCGCAGCTATGCTCGCTGAGCGGGATACGGAGTGCGACGCGCGTCTGCCGCCGCTCGTGGCCCCGAGTCCAGGGGTGACCAGAGCCGCCGCTGACCGCGACCCGTGGCCGCCACCGACACCGGAGCGACGCCTGCCGCGGACCTCCACGTGCGACGGTGGGCGCGTCCGCTGCAAGAAGCGCCCGAGACGCCGCGGAAGAGAGCGCAGGCGCCGCCGTCTGCACCGCGCTGCGGTGGCCTTGTGCGCCTGACCCCGGAGGGTCCGCTGTGGCGCCTTGGAGTGAAGACGATGTGATCGTCTTGGGGGGGAGGTGTTGTATTATGGTCCAACCCCCGCACGGCTGCTGGCTGCGCCTGCGCGCGCCCCTGCCGCCGCCACCGCTGGCCGCCCCGGCTCCGTGCCTGTGAGCGCCTCTGCCGCCGCCAGCTGACTGTGCGCGCCGAGCGGCAGAGCTGGCGCGGGCGACTAGGCGCGGCGCTCGCCATACTTGTTATCTTTTGGACACTCTTTCGGGCTAAACGTATCGCAGTAAATAAATCGCGTTTTTCATTGATTGTGTGCTCTTTCACTCAAACGAACCAAAACATAACACGCACTAGGGTTACCCGCGTGCTCCGCAACGCGAAGGGGGGATTTTTTTTGACCCGTGGGTATTGGGTTGGTCTGTGTCGATTTGGTTGGTAGATATCCATTTCGTTCGATTGCTTTTTGACGGCCAAGCATTTTGTAAGAAAACAAAAAGATACATCGCATCGAGGTGCCCGTGTCGTATTATCATGCGTTCTACTTTAGAATGATTCGAAAACTGGCGTGAAGTCTTTTGAGGGCCATCGATGAATTTCGCTAAAAATGACAATGTAATGGTTTGGAACATTTACATTTTTAACGATACTGTTGCTAATCATGCAAAAATGAAAAGTGAATATTGGACAGAATTGAATGCTCTATCCAATGGTACCATATTCAATTGCCAAAGGTATCAGGTTATGCAGCAAACCCCGTGTGATTAATAAAGTGGCACAAAATTGACAAACACCATTTTCTCCTGTGATTTGCACCACCTTGATTTGGATTAATCAGCTTTTCACAATTTTTATATGAGAGGCGGTACCTTTCTCTTGCAAATAGGCGTTGATTCAACTCGCTCCATTTAACGGTCACCTAAAGATAAAATTAATTCCAAAATCCCTCAAAAACCGCAATTTTTCAAATAAAAGTGCCCTCTCCGATGCACGTGGCGCGTGCTATCCTCTGCATTGCACACCATTCAATAGCCCGTTCAATTCTGTACACGATGCTGTTTTCCCCGTGCCGGTCGGACCCCTGGTCACCAAGATATTGCACGTGAACTGGACCCGTGTCGGCCAAAATTAGCCGTTTTCGCCCGATTTCGCACGCCGATTTATACATGTAAAGTCTATGACGCGAATTTGCACTTTTTGAGCACGCGCCACGCGCTCCCTATCAATCCGATCGAGCTGAGACACCTCAAAGGCACGTTGCGCATCCTTGATCTATAAGTTGTGCAAATTTCACCGGGCTAGGTGCAACGGTCTGGCCTGTAGTCCACGCAAAGCAACACCAAGTTGGGACCTCGGTAACGGACAGACGCACCCTCCTCAAATAGTAATATAGATAGTCCGTTTTTCTTAAGTTTGCCCCTCACTGTAAACGTCTCTTTGAACACAGCACGAGAATTGCACGCTGAATTACTGAGAAAACTGGTTAGCGAACATTGTATTGTAGATATGAATAATATTTTCAAAAATAAGTTTTGAACACCGACGATTTAACGTTATGTTAAAGGGACCCTCCCACCTTCAAAAAAGTTAATGAATTGGCATAAAAGTGATGTAGCGTGAATCACAAAGAGCGAAAATGAACAGCTACCAAATTTTACCGGAAAATATTCACCCGTTTTCGAGATATAAGACTTTTATTTTTGTTTACTTTTTGGGAAATCCGCTGTTTCTGTGACGTCACATAAAGGTTTTCTTTACGTCGGCATTTGGAAGCAATAGTTTGGTATCAAAGTGCGACAAATATTGCGCGAATGATGCGTTTATCTTATCAAGGTCAATATATGATGGCCAATAAAGGATTCCAGGACAATTCTTATGGCATTTCTTCGTATCGCAATTCTTCGTCTGCAAATCTTCGTCAGGGCATTTATTCGTACCTATCGCATTACTTTGTCTCGCACCAGGGTATATGAAAATCGGCTCGCATTTCTTCTTCAACGCAAATATGTGCAAGAGTAAGCATTGAGGGACAAATAAATGCACCGACGAAGGTTTGTAGACGAAGAAATGCGGACGAAAAATTGTGCTACGAAGAAATGTCATGCGAGGATTCGTTCGGGTACCATGACATTTATGTGATTTCAATTTTCAAAGTCAAGGTTCACAGCTGATCTGCTAAATCAAGCCAAGAATCCAAACTATCAAAAAACTATAAATATTTGTTTGTCTGTCACAGAGGTCTCAAGCAATATAAGGTTGACATATGTTGAATCAAAAATCTACTGCCACAACTCACATCTCCTGCCTTAGTTTATCATTGTTGTTTTAACTTGCTTTCAAGAGAAACAGAAGCCAGTATCTGATATCACTTCAGATGATTGTTTCAAGATCTGAGTTCAAATGGAAATAAAAGCAAGATCAAGATGAAACAGGGATTATTGCTGTTAAAGTAGTTTGGCCATGATACAACAAGCACATAAATCATTAGCCAAATCAAATACTGGTTGGTTTGTCAAGATGTTTGTTGTCTGTCGTCTGTCGAGCTGCTATGAACACTGAACGCTCTCACTCTTACTTTAAAGAGAGTAGTTTAAGTTGAATGGTAGTGAGCTGTAATTAGACAAAGCAGCTATTCAGTGCTCACATCAAGCCAGGCTAGGAAATGGCATCAACTGTGGTGGGAGGAAGCAGGTTCGGCAGCCCTATGTTGTAAACTTCTGTTATGTCTTGTGTTTGATCAACTGATGTTTTCTGCTCTGTTTTGTGCAGTGATAGTAGCAGGTAACTGCATGCTTGTCAAATTATGTGAATAAACGAATTCATAACATTGCATTTTTCTCTCCATGCAAGGAACAAGTAAGATGTTGTAGAAAATGTAATAGAGGGCTGCATTGCTGATTTTGCACTTTATCAGAGCTTTATTTAGAATTGCTCTCCTGAAAGCTACACACAGGCCACAGTGCTGAAATTCACAATGTCATAGCTTTTGGCAGAAAAAAGAAAAGACCTACCTAGGTAAAATTGGCTGAAAGTATGGCAGAGCAGGTCTTGATGCGTATGCCCATCCGTGTGCTTGCCGAAGCCGAACTGACTGCAACACATTTAACTCTGACCCACCATGGTGGCTGGCATATCCTGAACTTTCACCACTCTAAACAAGACAACTTTCAGCCCTCAGCATTGTATTAAAACACTGTACAAAACACTCAAAATTTGTTTCAGTGCCATCCACGGACAACATCAGTCGCCATTCACCAGGCCAGTAAAAACAGAATAGATAATAGCTTCAAACCCATGTAGTCAGAGTTACTAGGTCTGCACCTCAAAACAAAATCCAGGTGACATTCACCACGCCAGTAAAAAACAGGTACTTAGGTAACGTAACAGCTTCAAATCTGGTAACATGTTGGTCGGACTTTACACTACCATATTTACATGGAATAATATGATACCAAACAATAGTGCAACCATTCTGGACAACAAAAGTGTATGATAAAATTAATTTAGAATACTCTGGCAGCATGATTTACGAGCACAGGCAGGTGTTACCTACCAGCCTTCTCAATGCTCGTAAAACCAACATTGTAGTTTTGATTTTACCTTACATGATAACACACTTAGCTGCAATGGCACATTTAATCTAATACTGTGAAAAGACCAGTTATAACCACTTCACAAGCACAATTGCACCTCATGCCGACATCCTTTTCCAAAGACAGTCAGCAGCGTCTTTCGTCAAAACTGGAAGATAAATCCCCTTTCAACTGTTAACATCAAAAATATTTCTTCATGGTGTGACTGTGATCTCCATATGGAAACCTTGCAGGAAAAGAATTAATGTCAATTGTCAGCTCTTCAAATTTCTTTGGACTTTAACTTGCAGTACCATATCCAGTTTGCTTTCATATTTTGTTTTTTATTCCATGTTGAAGTTGAACACCAAGCTCCAGATATAGCAGGCAGCTTGATCATCTTCGGCCTTGGTATAATATCAGTCCAAGTTCCAGTGGTGGGTATCTTCTAATATTCAAATTAAAATGAAAAGCAATAGGCTTCCTCAGCGCCGACGACGGATTTCACGTTGATAAAAAAGGGAGCTCAAGGTCAGCAAAACTCGGGTTCAAGGAATGGCTGGCGTTGAAATGACTGCTGACGTCATCAAAAAACCGCTAATGGTTAAGAGATAGGGACTAAGCTGGTCCCACCCTGCAAGTAAAGGGAAGAAATTTCTTGAACACCATAAAGCTGCGGGGGTTGCGACCAGGATAAATGGTGGTTTCTGATCCTGGCCGCAAACTTGGCTATCTCAACTCAAAACTAATGTTAAGGTGGGATGGTCCCTTTAAGCGCCGTGCAATTTATTTATTAGTTCAGACATAATTCCTGAGAAGTCGTCTATCCCTGTGGGGCTGTAGGTATTGGCAGATACGATTTACGAGTCTGTGAAATAGTAAATAAATTTGATGAAATTGATCGTCTGTGAAATCTGGTTAAATCAGTGTGCGCCAACCAGTTTTTTCAGTAATACAACTAGCAATTCTCGTGCTTTGTTCAAAAAGACGTTTACAGTGAGGGGCAAACTTAAAAAAAACGAACTATACATATCTGGACTGGACACGAAATTTCGCCGATTAACGTAAGGGTACCAATGGAGTTTTATGTGTTAAATTTGATTGCCTTTCATAATGGATATATTATCATGAACAGGTCGCATATTTGATCCCATCCCATGGTTATAACCGCGTGAACTTCGCCCTGCTTACTGATGCTCATTTGGCAGCTTAGAGGTCGGTGGAGAGAGTGCTGCGCGTGCTACGTGATGGTCTGCTATAGTCATCATTTTGGCGCTTCTGCCATCTTCGTTGACAAGGAAACTCGCAGATAGTGGTTGCTTGTTTATGATAATTCGCACATCACAATGAATCGTAATACAATGAATGCAAGCCACAATTATCACAGAAATTGATCACAATGATACACTATTGGAACTGTGACGCTCCTGCGATGTCACTCTTCCAGCTCCAGAAACTAACAGGACAAGACACGGAGAACTGGCGGCGGGCGTATATACGTTTGACCCGGGTCGCGCTGAGCCATACTGTGCCGGCGCACAAATGTAACGTACATACTGGCCACTAGATGGCACTGTGAGTCAGCGCCTGAAGGCATACTGTGCCGGTGCACAAAGGTAACTTAAATATCGGCCACTAGATAACGCTGTCAGTCAGCGCCTGCAGATGCAGTGGAGCCGAGCTGGTCCTAAGTCTTCTTACTCCCACTTAACTTGCGGCGCTTCTGGTCTTCCCTAGAGCATCTCTCCTTACTGGTACTGGCGCCGGGGTCTGTGGAACGCTTCCATTTTCCGTGTACATAGACGGCTGTTGGCGTCCTTGACCATGTTGCTGGCGAACAAATTGAATAGGGAGCCTGCCATACGCGATACTACAGTTGCAAGACAGTGGCCTCCTTCACAGCTGATGTCTGAGACAGTCACGTTCTCGGCCGATGTGATGACTTCACTCACCACATTCACGAAGACTGCTCGCGGCAGGTTGCTGCCGAACAGACGCTGCCTGCTGCTCTGCTCTTTGACGAGAGTCCTCCAAACTACTGGGCAGACATCGCCATCGCTGGACTCGGCGATTGTGTCGAGGAGCGTCGCGGCTGCCGACAGACGAGCAGCAACTGTCACAGTGACACTCTTCAGACGTGCAATCACGTTCAGCACTTCTGACACTGATGAAAACGCTCCAGGCACGCAGCAGATATCAGAGACTGTCTTGACCGAAACATCAGTTCCTTGGCAGTGCAGCTTGAAGCGAAGGTCGTCGTATATGGTGATGTTGTGGGTTATAACGGGCATGCCAGCCGGTTCTCTAACTTCCTCTTTTCTTATGCTGATCACTGTCACGTCTTCACCGTTGACTTCGGCCACCCTGAAAAAGAAAATTCATTAGACGATATTCAAGCATCTATTTGCCGACACTGCAACCGCCCACCACAATATGTTGTATCTTTTGCGCACTTAGCAAATCACATTTCTTTTGTTTTACGTATTCGATTGTATTTCAACATATTTGTTTTTATATAATTAATTATTGTAGAATGGTAATTACTATTTGTGAATATTTCAGTAAGGTAGGTACCTTTGTTGTATGATCAGAAGACTTATTCCGCATATGTAGGTACTTATTTTTCAGTAGTATCATTTTTTCAAGACGTTGCAACGAAACAGTTACCTACATCAAATATGTAATTGGTGGGTTAAATCGTATTAATCTATCCGTCACTCCCGTTAAGTACCTATTCAACATAGTTGGGCATAACATCATTATCATTTATCATACCTAAAAAATTAAATACATATTACAAAACACTATAGGCGTAGGAACAGGGGGGCAGGGGGCCATGCCCCCCACTTTGCGGCCAAGTTTTCATGCTGCATTATTTAATGTTGCTCAAAATACAAAAATATAGGCAGCAAACGATTCAGCAAGACGAGAGGAGTTCAAAACTGCCCTCAAATTTTTCTTAGGGGGGTTGGGGTTCCCACAAACTGAGATCGAAGTGTCCCTGACCGGGGTCTGCCCCCCCCCCCCACTTTTCGTGACGTTCCTACGCCTATGCAAAACATCAATTCCATTGATAAACATACCTGAAGCCCACGGGCAGGTGCTCCTTTTTTAGTTTCTGACAGAGATCAGCAAGGTTCTGTATCTGGTCGTCAGCGAAGAATGCCTGTGTCCGGTTTTCGGCCTCTTGTTCCTGTCGGAGTCGTCGTGCCGATGGGTCTGCAAATTTCGTCAGACGAGGTGTTGAGCGGCCTGTTACGAGTTCCACAAACGGCACAGCATCTTTCTTCAGAAGTCGCCGTTTCCGATCCTTGCCGCGTCTGTTAGCACCCACACGAAAATCATGAGGACGGAAATGCTTTTCGCATATGCCACAGTTGACCCCGTTCAGGTTTTCCACGTTCCGTCCAATGGCTTCAGCCCATTTTCTCTTGCATTATTTCCGGGGAATCGAAAAACGCTAAATCGTGGGGTAAGCTTATTGTTTTCCCTGTCCCATATCGTCGGCTTGTGTCCTGAACGACAGTTAGCAACTGCACAATATCTTGGCATTGTTGAACAGCTTCCATACTGTATACAACCACAAGTTATGAATTCATTGTGTTGTGGAACGATTGTACAGAAAGGGGAAATCACAAAAAATAATATTACAAAGATCCACATTAAACCAACTTGGTATTAAGATGTATAAACTACAATTCCGACAAAGCTCAACGAAAACAATATGTTGAAATTTGGAATGTTTGAGATTCTATAAGTAAAATACTCATTAATACATACTTTACGGTGCGTTCACTGGAGATTAACCGTGCGTTAATTCGAAGGTAGCCGTGCACCAATTTAAATTGGTGCACGCGCGTGCAGTGATGACTTTCTCAACTGAAGTTTTTTGGAAAGGTCATTGACTTTATTCTAAGAATTCCCATAAAAGGCCCTTTTAGTGTCATGGACTAAGTTTAATTTTAATTCAAATTCGCACCGTTAAGCATGTATTAATTAGTTTAACACATGGTTTCCGTGCATAAATGGTGTTAACGCACTCGTGGATGGAATGGAGCACTTGTGCGTTAATGCACTCGTTTCACTCGTGCATTAACACACTCGTGCTCCAATCCATCCACGTCGTGCGTTAAAACCATTTACACACGGGAAACCATGTGTTAATATATATTATTGCAGCACGTGATAAATGCAATTAACATCCGTCATCCACCGCCTGCAGTACCCTTATGGTAGTCGGCCGAAATTCGTGTCCAGTCCAGATATGTAGTAGTCTATGCTTTGAATTATGCTAAAGCATTCACGAATGAAAGGTTCAGGGGCAAAAATTTATGCGTCTGCCGTGTACTGTTCCCATTTAACATTGAGCGCGTGGTAAACATTTTGTGAACCTCGAATTTTCAAATAAAAACATGATGAATCGGAAGTTGCTGAAGGGCAAAAGCCTTTCCAATACGCATTTGGCCTAATTTACAATTAAAATTTTAACACTTCTCTAATCTTATTAATAATTTCTTTGTTCTTTTTCATAAAAAATAACTTAAAGCGTTGAGAACCGAGGTAATTTCTATCTACCGTGCCTTAATTAACTTACCAGCAACATCAATCTATCTACGCCCTACGGTGGCAAGGGAGACTGAAAGAAGCGTAAGATGGATTCTAAACAATTCTTTTGTGATATACTGAAGGGCAAAGTGCAGAGAAACGCATACAAGTCCTGTTTTGTGCCAGACTGTTGCAGTAGCACTTATGAAACTCCGAAAACGATCTTCGTTCATGTCCCGAACAACATTACCCTGAGGAGATGATCGTCTGCAATAGTAAGAAGAGCTGATGCAAGTACTTTGAAATCCACTATCAAGTCGGTACTGATATTGTTTTAATGATCACTGTGAGGTGAGATATTTTGTGCAAGGGCTGAGTGTAATGCCCAGGAGATGACCTCCATTCGCCCCCTGACCGGTCAGGGCTATAAAATTTGAGTGGATGGCGGTCCGTTTGGGGTTCAGATGTCAATTGTATTTTGTTGCTGTCAAACAATACATGTTATGCTGGCAGCGAATGTGTGTAACGTCGGTTTTCGAACAGAAGTTAGAACTGCAACGGCAGGGTGCTTGCTGGTCTCATCGTAAGTATTGTAACAGTATTGTAAGCATTGTCAATATTGTAAGTATTGCGAGCATTGATGTATGGAAGATATCACCTCACATGATCTCGCCCTCAGATAACCCTCTCCGGTGTCCCTGTCAGTAAATGACACCTGGATCATTACAGATAAGATAATTTGTCATAATTTATAAAGGATTGGGTGGTTTTGACTCGTTTACTCGAGGCAGGTCGCATTTCAATATTTTTTCCATACACTGTAAAAAATATTGACGAGCTATGTGTCAAAACAAGGGTCTCGAAACAGTCACCAGGTTGTCAATGCTTCCGGTACCTACCACTTGACTAGTTACCGCTTAGTTAGCTTACAGGCTGAGAACTATCCAGATCGTTATGATCCGGTATTGTAATGATACCCTAGGTGTACCTTTGTTTTGAAGTGCTGAATTAACTATCAAGGTTGTTTGACGTTTGTTTTCGCCTCAATCCGAAACGAGGAAGACCCTCATCAAATTATTAGGTGAAAGCCAGCCTCAGGATGATTAAAATACTAGGGGTAGTTTTGTCATAGTAATCTGTGAAGGGTGAGTAACAAGCCGTAGCAATGCACTCGTCACTAAACCAGCCTGAGATTATTCGCCAGGTAGCTGCTGCGTTTCCCTACTTGCTGAATCACGTTTGCAACTTTCCATTTCCAGACACTTTTTACGGCAAATAAATTGTTGGGTTATTTGGAAGGTGAATGACAATTTCATTTCTATAAGTCAATACATTTGTATTTCCGATTGCCCTAAAACTTTTTTTTTAATCGTTTGCGGTAGGTTTTTATTGTTCACAATAAAGTTGCGCACCTGTGAATCCTTCACTTAATGCGTTCCCGGCTTCCCGGCGCCAGTGGCGCTGTGCCGTGCCGCGTTCGGTCGGGGGTGCGCGCGTCTGTGAAGTGCGAGTGTTTATCACTGGGCAAACCTGTATCGTTTCCATTTGTGCAGTGTCTAGTTATGAAGAATTGCTTGCCGATATATGACCTGCAGTGATCGACGTTCTGATTCAATAACTTGCCATAAGCCATTATTCTCAACCAAATCGCGCGGAGACGTTTGCAAAGTTGTCGAGGGGGGGGGGGGGGAACAAGAGCGATTTTAAATGAATGCAGTGCAATAGGACTTAGGTTTAATTTTCCGAAAGTTGTGGAGCCGCCCCCAGTGTCCGGCCTGGCCAACTCTCTCAAGAACCGACAGCTAACGGAACACTGAAGTTTCACTACGACGATTTCCGCCAAAGTTATGAAGAAAAGGCAAGTGCAAGAAGTACAAAACTTCTCTTGGTAATCAAAACTTAGGTTTGGCAAATTCCAAACCCTAAGTCACTACAACTGTGGATATAAATAAGCTGGTTATTGACGGCCAAGCTCTGGCCAATCTGAGGTTCAGACCTATCATCAAGTTCATTTTGTCTTAGTACTTATTGGATCCAATTATTCCGTGACCTGACATGACCCAGTGATAGGTAGTGGTTGTTGTACGGGTAGTGGTAGTGGTAGTGGTAGAAGGTAGTGGTAGGGGTAGGTGTAGTGGTAGTGGTAGTGGTAGGGGTAGTGGTAGTGGTAGGGGTAGGGGTAGTGGTAGGGGTAGTGGTAGGGGTAGGGGTAGTAGTAGGGGTAGTAGTAGGGGTAGTAGTAGGGGTAGTAGTAGGGGTAGTAGTAGGGGTAGTAGTAGGGGTAGTGGTAGGGGTAGTGGTAGGGGTAGGAGTATGGGTAGTAGTAGTGGTAACTGGTAGGGGTAGGGGTAGTGGTAGTGGTAGTGGTAGGGGTAGGGGTAGTAGTAGGGGTAGTGGTAGGAGTAGTGGTAGGGGTAGTGGTAGAGGTAGGGGTAGTGGTAGGGGTAGTGGTAGTGGTAGGGGTAGGGGTAGTGGTGGAGGCAAAAGTAGAACAGTGGCCCGGGCTGATCCCATCGGACGAGAGGTGACCTATGTGACCTGGCCCGACCCAAAGTGACCGGGGCTGACCCCTTTGACCCGTCTTGACCCCGTATCAGCCAAATTTCATCCAACAAAGCCTTGAGAACAGTTCTTTTTTAAATTCTCTTCACATTGCCGTCCATATCTATGCTTCCAGACGACACATCGATTTGAATCGAACACCATTCGAGAGCAAATTGACTGGTGCCGGATTTTATGACCACGCAGCAAAGCAAGTGGCGCAGCCGCTTGTCATCAGTATCTTACTATTTGAACAGGATCCATCTGTCTGTTTGTTTGTCTGTCCGCCACGCCGTGTAGTGGGTTCAATTCCACTCGCCTACAGGGCAGACGGTATATCGTAGGGGGCTGAAATTTGCACACCTTCTAGGTGACAGAGCGGGTCAGCGCCTTTTCTAGGTTTCCACTCGCTGGGGTGCACGGTTCGCGCGTGGGGCGCGCTGGAAGAACGCCAATGAAATTTTGATCGGTTCGTAGATCTTCATTGAGAGCCGGGGTCGACAAACTTTGTGGACTAAATGCATGCCGATCGTTGGCGGGTGCCTCGCATTGGCGGATCGGCAAGTTATTAATTTGAATGAAAAGTGGCGAAAAAATGTGTTGATTTTCGTTCAATGGAAACAGTTGATGATACAAGTATAAAAATGCACCGCGTTTGCCGCAATGCGTCACATTGGTCACAGGGCGTCATTTTTGCCGCAAATCGCAGAGTTTTGTCAAATATGGTCCGATATGGGTGCAATTTGGTGCAAAGATGCATGCTCAATCACCGGGTGAAAATGCGCCGCGTTTGTCGCAATGCGCTACATATGCCACAAAGCGCCATTTTCGACAAATACGATCAAGCGTAATGGAATGGCACGAATAGGAGCAGGGCCGGGAACACAAGTCTGATATTTTAGTACTGATTGGATCCAATTATTCTGTGACCTGACATGACCCAGCGGTGTTGGTAGGGGTAGGGGTAGGGGTAGTGGTAGGGGTAGTGTAATGGTAGGGGTAGGGGTAGGGGTAGGGGTAGTGGTAAGAGTAGTAGGAGGGGTAGGGGTAGTGGTAGGGGTAGTAGTAGGGGTAGTGGTAGGGGTAGTGATAGGGGTAGTGGTAGGGGTAGGAGTATGGGTAGCAGTAGTGGTAGGGGTAGGGGTAGATGTAGTGGTAGGGGTAGGGGTAGGGGTAGGGGTAGTGGTAGTGGTAGTGGTAGTGGTAGGGGTGGTGGTAGGGGTAGGGGCAGGGGTAGGGGTAGTGGTAGTGGTAGTGGTAGGGGTAGTGGTGGAGGCAAAAGCAGAACCCGGGCTGATCCCATCGGACGAGAGGTGACCTTTTGTGACCTGGCCTCACCCAAAGTGACCGGGGCTGACCCCTTTGACCCGTCTTCACCCCCTATCAGCCAAATTTCATCCAACAAGGGCCTCAGAACAGTTCTTTTTAAAATTCTCTTCACATTTCCGTCCATGTCTATGCTTCTAGACGACACATCGATTTGAATCGAACACTATTCGAAAGCAAGTTGGCTGGTGCCGCAATTTTTTCCCACCACGCAGCAAAGCAAGTGGCGCAGCCGCTTGTCTATCTTACTATTTAAACAGAATCCGTCTGTCTGTCTGTGTGTCCGTACGTCGTGTAGTTAGTTCAATTAACCTCGCCTACAGGACAGACGGTACGGCGTAGGGGGTTGAAATTTGCACACCTTATAGGTGACAGAGCGGGTCAGCGCCTTTTCTAGGTTCCGACTCGCTGGGGTACACGGTTTGCGCGTGGGGCGCGCTGGAAGAACGCCAATGAAATTTTGATCGGTTCGTAGATCTTCATTGAGAGCCGGGGTCGACAAACTTTGTGAACTAAATGCATGCCGATCGGTGGCGGGTGCCTTCTTTCTCTCTCGGCCTTGCCACTCTGACCTTCTTTCTGGCTCTCCCTAGCTTTCCTCCCACCGGACGTCACATGAGCCGGTATAACGTAGCTATTTGTTTTAGTCGCTAGCCTTGGGCCGGTCTTGAATAGCCGGTGGTAAAGTGACGTAAAACGGAAGATCTGGCTCATTGCCAGCTATTAGCTTCCCCTCCCCGGTATGCCTTAGTGCAACCGGGGCCCGATTTCACCAAGTGAATATTTATATATTCCATTACGGCGGCGTACATATTCACTTTTGGCATATTAGGACATATTCAGTCTCACCAAACTTCGTACTGGGATACTTATTCAAGTCAAAGTATGACTGCATAAGTACGTCGTTTTTTTTGGCATACTATTACATTTGAGGTACTTACCTCTGATACGCCGATCTGCTTTTTCAACAGCTGTTTGCCGAGTTTGCTGGCATTGAAAGTATGCTACTTTTTGTGGCATACTTTGAGAAACAGCTTGGCATACATCATTTTTTTGTATGATAATGCTACAAATTTAATGACTTCGTCGATGCAACGTATGATAAAAACATGCCACTGGCTACGCAAAAGTTTTAGAGGTCACACTGGTTATTTCTTGCTGGATATATAGGGTATCGTGTGTCAGGGCTTATATTGAAATTAAACCCCAGAACAGCTATTTTTATAAGGCTTATCTCATCGTGGCATCACTGCGATTAAAATCACCCCATCATGCAGAAACACAACAGGGAATTCCTTTTTCCATTCGCATTCCCGATTACATTGAGTTTTCCACTTAAAAAAACCGACAGTTCACATTGTATTTTGATAACACAAAAGGCCAAAAACGTTTCAAATCTTTCTCACCGTGATTATTACACCGTGCTCTTTATACAGCGTTTTACCGAAGAGGAAGTAACTAGCTGGCGAGGGCGAGAGGAAGAACTGAAGTCCAGTCCAGCAACGCCTTGATTGACATGCCCAGCATGTTGCATGATGCATTACAAGTCACAATGCTTCATTACATTCGTTTTCATCGCCCACTTTTACTATTTCTTTGCAGTACCGATATGCTGTCCAATGTCCATATTTCTCTTGTGTTGTGGCCAAATGATTCAATTTATCACCGGCTTCCCGCTTCCGTTCAGGTTCAGTCTGCCGAATGATTCCGAAATATTCTCCATATTTGAAGTCGTCGGTAGACCCTTCGATTATTTAAAAACTTAATTCAAGTAATATTTCAGATAATTTGTCGGCTAGTCTGCCGTGCTCCTTGCTATCATCAGTGATCGGTAGTTAGGTAGGTGCCTCAAGTAATGCCATTTCTTGTTCGGCTTTATTTATATTTGCTCTGAACCACTCCAGAATTCATATATTCATATATATTCATGCGACACAATCACAGTTGCCAAAGAATGGCCTTGGTGATGTTTGCTAAAACGCATGACGATGACGATGACCAGCATCCATCCATCGAACAGTCATACGCAATCACATTCAGGTTGCTCTCTCATTTCTAACAAGACAATCGCACGCGTTCGTTCCATGCACATTTTGACATTTTTACAATGATAGGCACACAGTACACAGAGCATAAGTTATGTAATGTGAAAATAGTCGACATACAATTGATTTCAAGCATTTGTCGTTCGCAAGGGGACTACTATTGTTAATAAAAACTAATTGTTATTTTCTTCTAAGACATATTTTTGGAAAGCTGCGGCACTTTCTGCTTCTATGAGCCTCGCAGGCAAGTTGTTCCAGTCACGGATAGTTCGAGGAAAATATGAGTTGTGATAGGACAAAAGTCGTGATTGAAGTCGTCTAACCTTTTTGCTGTGATCATTTCTTCCTATGTAATCGGGTTGTATGAGGATGCCACTGACATCTAATCAGCTAAAGCCACTGTATAATTTAAACATCAAGCATAATCTAGCAGCTCGGCGTCGGGCCTCTAGATTTTTCCAGCCAATATCAGACAACATCCTGCTAACACTACTATCCCTTGAATAATCATCTAAAACAAATCTTACATCACGTCTTTGTATCATTTCTAGTTCATGCTTCGTTCCCTCTGCACTTGGATCCCAGACACAGCTTGAATATTCTAACAGTGGCCTGACTAAGGTCAAATAGACGCTTTCCTTAACAGTCTGCGGGCAGCCTCTAAAATTTCTTTTGACAAATCTCAACATTTGATTTCCTTTACTTGTAACATATTGTATATGTTTTTGCCAACTACATGTACTCGAAAGGTGAACACCTAAGTACTTATATTCTTTAACTACCTGGACTTCTAAACCATTTAGATAATATTTTGGTGTTTTTGCACATTTTTGTCTGGACATTCGCATTATAGCACACTTTTTAACATTAATAGTCATATTCCAGTTTTTGCACCATCGTGACAATTCATCTAAATCTGTCTGTAAGGTGTAGCTTGATATCTGATCACTTCTGACCTCCGTGTACAGGACTACGTCATCTGCCATACATTCTTACCTTGCATTTCATTATGTCAGGGAGGTCGTTAATATACAAAAGAAACAAAATTGGGCCCAAGACGCTGCCCTGCGGGACTCCAGATGTAACAGGTAATTCATCTGAGTATGAATTTTCCACAATGACTTTTTGAGATCTATTGGTAAGAAAAGCCTGTATCCATCCTATTACTTTCTCATCTAAGCTGTACATTTTGAGTTTGTTTATGAGATGCTTATGTGGCACCTTATCGAAAGCCTTGCTAAAGTCAATGAAAACAAGATCTATACTGTTTCTTTTATCAATTGAAGACATGGTGTCTTGGCAAAGCATTATCAACTGAGACTCGCAAGACAAATGTTTTCTAAATCCATGCTGACTCTCTGAAAAGAGGTTTAAGTCTTCTAGGTAGGTTACAATTGAGGATCCTAATATTCTTTCCATCATCTTGCAGCAAATGCATGTTAGCGAAATAGGACGATAGTTTTCTGCTTGGTTTGCATTACCCCCTTTAAAAACGGGATGAACCAGAGCTTGACGCCAGTCATTTGGTATATGGGGCGTTCCACGACAAATCGACAAATAGAAAATTAAATTTGCACCCTCATATTTTATTCTTCGATGAAAACTGGTGTAAGGGGTTGTGATGGGCGGGGAAGCCAGCTGTGCCAAGGATTTTTTTCTTTGAACAACAGTCTCCGAGATATAGCCTCAGGCATTTCCTGGAGGTCACGCTGCAACCCTATGTTTGGCGGCTTTAGAAACTATTGGTTTTCTATGGTAAAAACTTTATACGGTTCAACTCGCAATCAACCAACAAACGTTTTGGCTATCTCGGATTTTCGATTTTTGACAATTTTGATCACGTGACATCTTGACCTTTTTTTCGAAGAGTGACCTTGATATTTTCCCAACTGAAAGTCGCAATTTTGTCTGATGACGATTAAAGCCTTATCAATTGTCATTCATATGCGACAATATAAAAGTGGCTTTCGGCCTGCATTGACCTGAGATCAGGTCATTTTTGTGACCTGTCCTTTAAGTCAATGGCAGAAATATCGGCTACCATCGAATCTGACCGGTTCAAACGCATCTGACCGGTTCAAATACTTTTGAATCATGTTGAGTTAGGCTATTATTGATGGCACTGGTGCAGCTTTGTATCAGTGACCCGCTGAAAGGTCATCCGAGGTCACGCGTTCAACACACAATAATTTTCCGTTTTTGGCTGTACCTTTTGATCTAATAAAGAAAGAGACGTAGAATAGGCACCAATGCGTTTGCTTTCGCCTAGCGCCAGTTCGTTTTGAATTTCAATACCGATGACCTAAGGTCAGGTCAATTTCTTGACCACCCTATTATAAGTCAATTGGGGAAAAATCAGTTCCCTTATTTTTACACTAAAACGCGTCGGAATTGCCTAATGTACCGTGAGTGACATCAGTGACTTCATATACGACTAACTTTGACTACCTTGAGACCTTTTTTTGCTCTTGGTCAACTGTGACGTTGCTCTTGGGTCATGTGACGTCATTAAAGGTCACCAAATGTTTTTTGCTAATAACTCCTTACAGGTTTGAGATATAGCCGCGCGGATAGGCTCATTGTGTTCAGCTCGTCAAGGCCCATCGAATGATATATATATATATATATATATATATATATATATATATATATATATATATATATATATATATATATATATATATATATATATATATATATATATATATATATATATATATATATATATATATATATATATATATATATATGATGACCTTAAGGTCACGTGACCAAAGGTCAACTTTTGACCTTGACCTTTCGAGGTCAACATACATATGTTTCGATGCGGATCGACGAGAGGATCACGATGGTGCTATTAGTTTGTTCCTAGCTGGGATACTTTGAAAGTTATTCGAGAAAAACTTCATATATATGTAGTGCCGCCATTTAGACTTTCTTTTTACCCCTGTGACGTCATCTTTGACCTGACCTGAAAATGACCTGAGTTAAAATTGTAGAACTTATCCATGTGTACCCTGTGCCGTTTACCGCTTGTCGCTATCTTGCTTTGTTCTCGAAATCTCGCTGTCGCTCCCGCTCGTAATAATGGGAAGGTCATAAAAATGACCTAACCTGAGGTCAACGCAGGCCGAAAGCCACTTTTTTATTGTCGCATATGAATGACAATTGATAAGGCTTTAATCGTCATCAGACAAAATTGCGACTTTCAGTTGGGATAATATCAAGGTCACTCTTCGGAAAAAAAGGTCAAGATGTCACGTGATCAAAATTATCAAAAATCGAAAATCCGAGATAGCCAAAACGTTTGTTGGTTGATTGCGAGTTGAACCATATAAAGTGTTTTTACCATAGAAAACCAATAGTTTCTGAGTTATAAGCCGCCAAACATAGGGTTGCAGCGTGACCTCCAGGAACTGCCCGAGGCTATATCTCGGAAACCGTTGTTCGAAGAAAAAAATCCTTGCCACACCTGGGTTCCCCGCCCATCACAACCCATTAGACCAATTTTAAGTAAAAAATATGAGGGTGTAAATTTTATTCTTTTTTGGTCGGTTTATCGTGGAATGCCCCTAATATCAAATACATCAGTCTACCAATGTTAAATGGCAACTTATCAGTGTTAGAAAATTCCAATACCATGAGGATAATAATCTTACAAAGAAAGCCAATGTGCAAGACATAAACATGAATCAATGTTTAACTCACTGTATGCTGGAAAACATACTTTAACTACCTTTCTTAAAATTTCCAAAGCATTTCATACCGTTCCGTGCTTCTATCCTCAGGATACTGAAATCCTTCTCCACGCCGCAACCCCCTTCCGGGCTGGACAGGCAACTATATCTCATGCGGGCTGCTCCCTTGGAGCGGCACCGCTGCTCCCGAGGGAGCGCACCCCGTAGCCGGGTGCAGTGAGTGCCTTGGGGCTGGGTGGCCTGTCCTCTGGACGGGCTCAGCCCCGGCGACTCACTAGGGTGCCTGCCCAGACCAATGTCTCCCCCTAATTCCTATCATCCTTCCGGCTCTGCAATGGTCTTGTCGACCGAAAGGGCCTTACCCAACAAAACAAACAAACAAACAAACCAAAGCATTTGTTAGCAACAAATTTGACTTTGTTTTGAGGAGTCTGTGATTGCTAATATCTAATATTGAATATCTAATATTGAATATTGTTACGGAGCGAGCGAAGCGAGCGTAGTCTTTCCTTAGATTAACGGAAATTTCTGAGTATGAGCGGCCGGCCGGCCGTGCGGACGCTTTTGCGAGGCTTATATCTCAGCAACCACTTGACCGATTTACACGCGGTCATTTTTGTAGGGTAGCTTCATTCCTTCTACCAAGTATTGGACTATTCCCGATGCATGTGGGTGACCCCTTATGCACGTGCCACGTGCAAAACGAAGAGGTGTCAGTTTTGTAATTGTTGCAATATCTCGGTAACTACTTGGCCGATTGCGCTGAAAGTTGGCATGTAGGTAGGCACCCACTAGGCAATGCATATCCATGTGCCAGAGTTGGGGTGCTGCTGCACGTGCGCACGTGCAGGGGGCGCTTCCAGATCTCGAGAACGGCTGGGCCGATTGCGCTCAAATTTGGTACAAGGTTGGGGACCAGTTAGTAGGGTGCCGTGCAAAAGTCAGTTTGGACCCCGTTTGCACGTGCGCACGTGCAGAATGCCGCTTCCAGATCTCAGGAACGGCTGGGCCGATTGCGTTCAAATTTGGTACACCGCTAGCTACCGGTTAGAAGGGTGCTTTGCGCAAGCCCGTTGGAGGTACCCCCCTCGGAATTTCGCACGTGCAAGGCTAACCCTCTCGCCCTTCTGCACGTGCAGGGCTCACTATCTCGCTCGCTCCGTTAGTCGCCCAAAAGGCGTTATACTGGTAATATTGAATATTGAATATCTAATATTGAATAGAAGCTGCGCAGGGGCGCAGGGCGACAGGTGCTTGTAGCGTAAGGGCTGGGTGATCTGTGTGCCGAGTGCGATATCGTGGGTTCGAGCCCCACCCGGCTCTGGTTTT
This sequence comes from Amphibalanus amphitrite, assembly GCF_019059575.1. NCBI lineage: Eukaryota > Metazoa > Arthropoda > Thecostraca > Balanomorpha > Balanidae > Amphibalanus > Amphibalanus amphitrite. Next base: position 722,409 of record NW_024881717.1, on the reverse strand, counting down.
ATCTAAACAAATTTTCGCACCTATATATATATATATATATATATATATATATATATATATATATATATATATATATATATATATATATATATATATATATATATATATATATATATATATATATATATATATATATATATATATATATATATATATATATATATATATATATATATATATATACAAATGTTTTGCCGAGTTTCATTAATTTTGTTTTGTCGTTTCTCTGGACCCATTTCAACTCGTGATTCTTTTTGACCCGATAAAAACCCACCAAGGCTGAGAGTGCCAAAGAATGAAAGAAATTATGCAACTGAATACAAATTTAGAAAGCCTAGGACATCATGAACATACCGACTGAAAATATAGGTCCTAGATTTTAATTATCATTGGATAACATTTTTGCTGCAAGTTTAAGGCATTGCCTCTCGCTTGCCCGTTTGTTTGAGATAACTGTTCCATTCAGTCGCATTCTTGCTGGCTTCACATGAACAGGATAGGTACAGGGACCCGCAGTTGCTACTGTACACATATATTACCAATTTAGAATTGCGCTATTATTTGCTAAGTGCTGGCCATTGGAGAAAGGAAATGTAGCGCAAAGCATGGAGGAATAACACATGTTTGCTCCTAGCACGTATGTTTTGTATAATTCCTCTTACCGCAACAGATATTCTTCCAAAACTACAATCGTGCTATTTTTCCGCGCCGGTTGCCTCCCCAGAGCCCGTCCTTGGTATCGCCTATAGCTGCCGTTCCCGCTACGTAAATGAAAGTCACGTGACTACTACAGGTTTGCGCTCAGTACTAACACACCTAGCCCGAGGGCCGGTCCGTAGCGGGGAGGGGTAGAACGCCTGAGCTCCAGCGCAGTGGAGGTGGTGGTGGCCCGTATCATAAAGAGGCAACCGTAAGCAGAACTACAATTGCCGCAGTATAAGATTATGATCGAGTTTTCTTTAAATGTATTGATTGACAAGGAAGTGCAATGTTTATCCGATATAATAAAACGGTGTTCAAGGCCTTGGAAGAACTATAAAACATATTCAGCAACGTATAAATTTCTGATACAGCCCATGACCTTTCACCTTGCCTCCGGGGAGGACCGCTCAGGAAGCCACATACCGAACGAATCGAGGCCTCGCAGCGCGGCGGTAGAAGAGGTGGATGAACCATCGCCAGATCTTTCGATTACTTATGTTTCCAGAAGAAGGAGGGGGGGGGGGGTGGACTGTGGAGGGGGGCTATTTTCAACCCACTCACCAATCCTTTCCTTATTAACTTATAGCTTACCGAAAAATGCAACACAATGGTGGCCGTCACGAGATGTAGCGAAGAGTGCCTCAGCCACACCGGTTTTGAGTAAACTTTAAGCATTCGAATTCAGGCCAGTGATCCTGAAGCATTATTTTATTTTTGTCGTGCATGAGCTGGGATGACGTGGTCCAAGTTAATTGCGAAGATACGGTTTTAGTTTCAGAACATTTATCAGGCTAGTCGCGTGTTGTAAAATGTCAAATAGAATGTTGACGTGCTATCCAGATGATGGAATTTATTTGACACAAGAAGTCAAAAAGTGGCATCGTTAGTCATACTGCATACCTATAAATCGATTCGTCACCTTGGTTCGAGCTCAATAGTTGTTTTCGCGGATGATCGGTTTCGTTTTCTTTTATTTGGGGGGGGGGGGACAGTTTATGAGCCAGTAACCACCCTCCCCAGCCCCCCAAACAACAATTGTTGACAAATACTGTGATGGCCTAAAAAATGCCCTCAATTGTGTAACGTATAAGGGAAGAATGAGGTAAGTTGAGCCGCTTTTGTTTTTCGTAAGCTACAGGCTAACTTACTGATCATTTTTCTGCGTTTACGGTTTGGACGGACAGAGTGGTCATTGCGCATGTAATGGTGGCCAGAAATGTTTCATACCGCTTATTTTTGTACTGAAAGGCTACGTCAAAAATCATCTTGCACGTTGCTCATCTTACCCCATGGGCGGGGTAAGCTGAGACACGTCGTGGGGAAAGTTGAGCATGGATGGAAAAAGCGAACCTCTTCTTTTCCCAGGCCCGGGGAAGAGTGGGCTCTTTTATTTACTCCATGGCATACATACTTATGGCAAAGTTTTTTTCCTCCATCAAAAAGGACTGTTTTAAGCTGTTTTAAGCCTTCCAATAACTCGTCAAGTTTTCTATCACGGAAGAAATCATTTTATCCTTCAGATAATCTGCAAATCACTTACAACTTGTGTAATCAACAAAGAAAAACAATTTCCTACCATGTTTATTCAGCAGAAACAAGCGCAGCTCAGTTTGGTTTTCGACAGCGGAGACAACAATGGCTTATCCGGCTCATCTTCCCCCAGGTGAAAATGGCTCATCTTGCCCCACCCGTGGCCATTTTCGATTAATGACACCCGCTAAGGAAAATAACCATGCACCGCAGATAACAACCATCTCATTTTAAAGGCAAAACATGTCTTAGTTATCAGGGGCGATACCACATCTTACCGGGTGCTGAGCGTGAGAACGTTGCCGTCTCACGTGAAAGACTGCAGCATCGTAAGCGAACGGCACATGGAAGCTCAAGTCAATCAGCGCCATAGGAGCTGAGAAACATGGGGTGGCTAAACTTGCCCCTTGGCTCATCTATACCTCACTCTCCCCTATTTGGGGCTCGCAACCTTGATTCGTTAAAGCTATTTGTCTGTTCATTATAAAAATTAAAAGCTGTCAAATTTGCCGTATCATTTAACTTTTATTGAGTTTGTATTTCACACTTATCTAAAATGAACAATTTTGTCACTGGCTTCTTTTATGAATGGAATTGGATGGTCGCATGAATGAACGAATGAATAGCTCCATTTGAGCATCAGCTGAAATCAATCCTAAAATTTAATCTACCAGTCTGCAACGAAAAGGTTTAAAAACCAGTGCAAGTTAGGTGCAGTTTCTAATCTATGCCGTTTTTTATTAAGTGTCTCATAGTTCCTTAATCTTGAGCCGCTTCTCTCACGATTCATTTTATGTGGTGCTTACATTGTTCAAGAAGTTATATTATTCGAGCTTGTTGGTCTTAAAAACTGCTATCGAAGTAAAGTGTTTCGGGCTTAGGCACTTAAAAAGCAATCGATATTTAACCCTCACTTATTTAGGCATTTCTTTTCAGCGTCTTACATGTAGCGGAGGGGCGTAGAAACCCTCAGCCATTCTGCCCTTGATAAAAAGACCCAGAGCTTCGCTGAAAAATAAAAAAGAGCGTGCTGCTCGTGACGAGAGAAATCCGATGATTTGAAATCCTGGTCATCGCTGACGAGAATAAACCAATTATTTTTATGTCCTGGTCAATGCTGAGATCCTAGGTCACTGGTTGACCTCCCAGATCAGGTTAATAACCCAAAAGCACGGAAAATTGGGTCCTGCTAGAATTTCTACAAGTGAAGTTTGCTGGGACTTGGCTTGCTTCTGACTCCGAATTTGCACTTGCTTTGATCAAAGATGATGTATCAAAGCATTTGGGGTAGGACGGGTCACGCCAGATCACCCATTAGGCGTTCTGCCGGCTATATAGAATGTTAACCAGCACTTACAGCCTTGCAACATATTGCATAGGCACTATAACTGATACCTAAGTATGCCTAGTTTTCAGATGCTAAAATGGGTGCTAAATTTCCAACCAACACTTCCTAAAAACCACAGTAAAAAGGTGTAAATTTAAGGAAGTTATCCGAGATCATTTCAAGTAAATGACCTTAACCTGAGTTTCACGTGACCTTGGCACCCACAACAATTAATGAGACAAACATTAGATAGTATATTTCACCTGTTGTCACGCTGCTAATCACGAAACGACTATGGAAACACACAGAAGATGTGCGCTGACTTTCAATTGCTATTCTGGCCTGACATGATCTTGAGAAAAATAATCACAGGTTAGGGGAGAGCGGGGCAATGGCGGACGGTGGGTAATGCCGGCCACCCATCTCTAGTGAGTACTTTGTCCATCACAAATCAGCTGATGTTGTTTACATTTCAGTTGAGCGCCATTCTAGCACGTGGTGCAAGTTTGTCACGGTAGCTCCATTATTTTCATTTTTATAGCGTTAAATGTGTTTTTCGTATCTGATTTTTAATTTTTGTTGCATATATTTGCTGACTGTGAAATGTGTTAACGCATTTTCAGAAGTGCTGCTTTGCAATGACCTTCAATTAAGCCTTTCTTAGGCGACTGCTGGATGTGAGGCGTTTGCGACGCAATGCCTTTGACTGCTGCCTGCTTTCAAAATAAAGCTGACCTCGGGGTAATACCGGACACGTGTCCGGAATGACTCCACGCGGTTTTGTTTGCGACTTCTGTCGTTAAAGCTCAGCGTTTCGGGTTGCTGTGTTTACGGCTGTGTTATAATTGTGTTATATAACTGTGTTATAGTTTGCTTGCTGTTTACGGTTGTGTTAGTTTGCTGCTCTGTTGGTGCCGCGCTGTTGTGTTGCAGCGAGTGCAATGCTGTGTTGCAGTGCAGTGCACTGTTAACTGCTGATTACAGTTGTCGTTTCTTAATTCTCACTTAAATTTCCATCGAAAGAACGGTTTAACCCGCGCCCTGCTGGGGGGGGTGTTTGAACACCCCCCCCCCCCTTGTGGTTTTTCGCGAATATCTCAAAAACGGCGGCGCGGAGCGCCGCCGTTTTTGGTACACCTTATCATACATCAATTCTACACATATTGTGAAAATTTCAGACCAAGGTCATTCAAGGTCAGGTCACCAGGTCACTTGAAGTGACCTCACCTCATAAAAACTTTCAATGTCTGTCATAGCTACACCGAGTGACCGATCGCTTTGAAACTTTCAGCGATTGCTAAGAGCAATAGCATGTACAAAATGTTTATCTTAGAATTTTGATATCGATGACCTAAGGTCAGGTCAATTTTGCGACCTCCCCATTATAAGTCAATGGGAGAAAATTGAAATGCGCGTCTTTTGGATGAAAGACATTATAAACACTCCCAACCACCGAATTACAAGTGGTTTAGACACACTGAACATGAAAATGGTGTCCGTGACCCTTGTTTATGCCCTGAGGTCATCTTAGGTCACGAATGGTATCTAACAGTTTTTCGCAAATAACTTTTGATAGAGGCATGCTAGAGCGATGAAAACGCCTTAGATGTGTTCAGCTCGACGATACGGATCGACTGATATGCAACATGACCCTTTCCGGTCAGGTCATGACCTTGACCTGAGGTCAAATTTTCAAGTTGACCTTTTAAGGTCAAGTTATAGTTCATTCGATGCGTCTTGACGAGAGGAACACGATGCCGGTAAAAGTAAGCTCGTACAAGGCTTGGGTCAAAAGTTATTGCAGAAAAACTGTTTTCGAAAAAATCGGCTATTTTTGCAGTTTTTGCCCCCTGCAGGCAAAACCGTTGACGTTAGGTCAAATCTGAGAGAATTACTCAGAAAGGGCGTTAATAGGGCTATCGAATGCGCTTTTCCGCGGCGCTGTAGCTCTATTGGTTCCCGAGTTATGCGTTGGCTTCTTGGAAATTTTCGACATTCGACCGACATAGAAATCGGCGAAATTTTGCCTTCAATGACCTCTGGTGACCTGACCTTTGACCTGACCAAAAAATTGACCGAGGTGATTTCGTCATTATTTTTGACGCTCTTTCGAACGCCGCCTTCCGCGTATCGCTACGTAGCCCAGGAGCCGAGTTACAAGGGGGGGGTGTTCAAACACCCCCCCCCCCCCAGCAGGGCGTGGAAATCCAGGACCCCCAGCCGGGGGCGGGTTAAGGATGAATACCAGTGACGACATTTCGACTTTTTGTGCTATTGCACTTAGTGGCCGGCATTACCCCTCGCTTTTTTGCACCTCCATTTTTCACCACATTTTCGCGTAGGCTCTGAATCTGTCATCAGTGATCTGAGATACTAAAACTGGGTGTTATCTGAAAGCCTATTCCTCTGGCTATAACCACAGTCAAAATCACCATAAAATAGCTTCAAATAGCTAAGCTATTGAGCAAAATGCTTATGGTGTCGCCATTGCCCCACTCTCCCCTAAAGGTAATTTGGTTTAGGGATTTTTAGGGATTAAAATTCTCAGACAAGATGCAAAAATGATAAGGGCTATTTAATTTTCCGGGAAGTTGTAAAATTGATTAACTCCAGGGCACCAAAGAATCGTCGCAATCCTTCGCTTTGCCGCGATTTATTGGTGTAAAACAGCGGGCGCGGTCTACTTACCTACCTCTACTTCTATGTGTGGTGACTGAGGGCTAATATTCATTTTATCTGTGTTGATGAATGTGCAATAATTTCTATATGAACTGAGACAAGTCCATATGAGTATGTTTTTCTCACGGACAATGACAATATAAAAAACAATGCGAATAAAACCAAACGTTTCGGACAACAACGTGCCTTCGTCAGTGGAGAAAAATGAGTGTATAGGTTTAACATCGATGAGAACTAAATGCGGCACCGTCTCGGTCTGGCCAACCGGGTTGCCGATAAAATACACAAATGTTTATAAGCTTCCATGATGTGCTTAAAAAAACTGCTGAAAATATATCTTTAAAAAAATAAAGATAACTACTTCATCGGTGTTATCGAAAGAAAACATGTATTCCTAATTACTTATTTCTTGCCACTGACGGAGGCACTTTTTTGTGCGAAACGTCTGGTTTTATTCGTATTGTTATTTGTTATTGTATTGTCATTCCCTGTGAGAAAAAAGGATAACTCTTCAGTTAGTAACCACAACAGCGAAACGGCTTATTGTAACACAATTCACTGTGTATACGAAACCTATAAGTCCCTAAAATAATTATATTATTAATTTATCTCCACAGAATATCGTAAATTAGTGCTGCTGAAGTTCGCTTTCGAAGCGTCTCCTCCAGGCATTCCACAGCTCTCGTGCCATTTTGGATCACGGAACATGGCTGGGCGCAGGACAGGTCAGGTCGTCTGCGAGCTTGGACGGACCACGTGACCACCTCCTCCACTCCCCCTCACTCCCGTCCCCTTCCCCAGCAGGGCGTCCGATCTAACCGCGCCCCAGGCAGTCGGCTCGGTCCGACCCTCCCCATGGTCGAGCCACGGCCCGGTGCCGCCTGAGTTTGTGCCGGGTGCAAAACTGGAGCAGTAACTAGCGCCGGAACTAGTAGTCAGCACGACCATCGTCAGATGGCAGGACGTTAGGCGGCACGGGCGGACATCGATAGCAGCGCCTCTATCGGTCACTAGGGAAAGCTGGGCTGTAGGCGACGAAATACCGGCTGAGTTGTCACAAGTTAAATAGGTTTATAGACATCCGTCTTGTGACAAAGTTGAACTTTTGCCTTCAATATTTCTACAGGCAATTTTAGAAGTGCCTTCACATAGATTACAAAACCGTTTAAATTATTTTATTCACTTCAAGCCTTCCCTATTGTTCTTGATGATGCGGGAACTATTTCTAATTAGTGTTTCTAGCTTAGTAAAAGAACATATTGTGCAAACGATGAAAAAAGCATAAATGGAAGATTTTAAATGCAATTTTCTATAACAAATAATGGTAACTTCTCTACACATCAAGGAAAAGGTGCATGCTAACTGATAATTTAAAGTTCTTGGTGCCAGTTGGTTTCTTCTTTTCTTACGTCGCCCCAATGGCCGCGAATACACTTGTGATAACGCCTATCGAGTAAATGGAATAAGCGGTTCCAGGTTTCAGAAGGAATGGGGCAGGAAAAAGCGCTGAAAACAATGTTTTGCTGATATAGCCATAAAAAGTTCACTGAATTAGGAGAGCAGCACATCAGTTTAAAGCCCTTCAGATGGTGGGTTTAATAAGCACACAATCATTTCCCAATTCGCCTCCAACGGTGTCACAGGCAAAGAATACGCTGAAATACTAGTGTGTACAGAAGCAACTGCGGGTCCCTGTACCACCATACCTGAGTGAGCCACCCGCAACCAGCATTGCCTCCCGTCAGCCGCGGGCAGTGGCGGGCGGCCCACTCCCGGCGCTACGCACGCTCCACGCCGCGATAGCAGCGCGTCACTCCCCCTCCCTCCTTCCCCCACAATGACCAGTGACTTCACTTCCCTCGGGATTTGGACTCGCCCTACCCCGACCGTAGCGCCACGTGGTGGCTCTGGAGATCTTAAATAGACCCACTGTACATAAGCGATGTGAAGGAGTGTGATTGGTTGCTGTTATGGTGTTTATTTTGTTTTTGCGGGACATGTAAGTAGCATTTTTGGCTTCAGGATGTCAAATAATGTATGAAAATGCAAAACGTATCCTTGAAAACTTCTTAGGACTTCGTGGTATCTTGACATTAGAGGTCTGCACCGGCCGGCTGCAGCCGCGGCTGGCTGCAGCCCCACGGCTGTGGACCGGGGCGGCTGCAAATATCTCCAAGAACACGGCTACGGCTGTGGCCACGGCTGTGAGATTTCAAGCTCAATCTTAAGTACTCAAATATGAAATTTTAAATCCTTTATCTTACATTCTGATAAGCAGTCTAGCCTGTAAAAATCATGCAAAGGATGCCCAGCAACATTGAAAGTGGTGAAGCCTTTGAGAACCTGTAATGGTTTTACCATTTGCTGTAGGGGAGTTTGCACTCTGGTACAGAATACTAATAATAGGTACCAATTGTTCCTTCATCATCAAGAGCTTGACAGTTTCAGAAAATGCAACATGTTGCATTGTCACATCCCTCTCAAATCAATCTCACCTGGTCATTAGGAGAGCACCTTACAGCTATTGAAGACGAGCAATAATTCTTTCAATAATTCTTTAAGGTAATAGAAAAAGAAATCATGCTTAGGTAAAGGCAGGTAAAGGCTTAATAAAATATTATCTAAAATGCCTCTTAGATGAATTTCTGGATTTTCGGCAAGTCCAATTACATAATATAAAACTGGCGCTTTATGTTCTAACTGGTGTGTGAGTGACCGCTAACAGAAAATGCCGATCAATGAAGCCAATGGAATTAGATTATAAGTGAGCATGAACCTTACTTACGGTTAATTCACATGATGGTGAAAACCCTGAACACGTAATTCACATGACGGTGAAAACCCTGAACACAATATTTCTTACGCGAGCTGTTGACTTTACTAACAAAATGACGTCTTCTTCTAAAAATGTAAAAATTTGATACTTGATCTTTGTTTTAGAGCAAGTTTTTAACTGCATAGCATTATTATTTAAAATTTATAATTTTTATGGCTGTTTATAGTGAAACAAAACAATTAATTGCCACTTCCTTTCTATTGACGTCATTAAAAACTCAAGTAAAATTTTTGATTGAAACAGGCAATTGTGGCTCGCACGTCCTTGGGGATTTGAGCGAAGATCATTATTTGGAAAAATCAAAATAGATGAATGTTTTTCTTTCTTGGATGCTCACTAGTGTTTTGATGCCTTGCATATCAAATTAGTTTGAGACTTGCTCAGAAGGCTGCTTCAAGCCTGGCATATCACACCCCAGAAAATATGCAAGGTAAGAAAGAAGCAAGAGTTTTGACTAGACAATCACTGTTTGACAGTCCATCAACTTCAGTTTCATTTTCCATACCTAACATTGATAATGAAAAGCATCAGGATCTGTTGTTCTGTCCCACAACCATGCTTCAGGATTTGGCATTAGATGTCTACACTGCTAGTGCTTCTATTCTGGTTTGTTGTTTATGTTTTCTGTTGATGTAGGTACCTACCTACCCATCTTTCTTAACAACTTGCAAGGGCTTGTGTAGGCATGCATTGCGCATCAGGCTTCAGGCCTTCGGCCTAAAGCCAGATACACAACCACTTAACCTATGATGCTTCATGAGCTTGAGAATCTATAGCCCATTGCAATGTGCCTTTGGCTATATGTTTCAACTAAAAACAACTTATTATATACTATTTGGTTGCATTTCATTGAAAGTATCCACGGCCGGCTGACGGCTGGCTGCCCACAGTTTGCCACGGCTGTGGGCGGCTGTGGCTGTGGAGCCACGGCTGCGGGGCGGCTAGGCTGTGGAAAATTGCAGCCGTGCAGAACTCTACTTGACATATACCACGTGAACTGTATTCATATTTACGTCAGCCAGCCTTTCACATATTGACTGTTAGGCTACTGTGCGTTCAATAAGTAAGTTCTGGAGAGCAATTACATAAAATTCAGGCGGTCTACGCACGCGATTTTTTCAGGGATTAAAATTCAGACCTTTATGTCGAAGTGACCGCATTTTCAGCTTCTTATTCCATTTCTGTGAAGATATGGAGGAGATCAAATTTGTAACACCATTTTTTTAGACTGCTTCAGAAATGGCATCGGCCACCCGAGAGGATCAACGTTCAGTGATAAGATTCCTAGCTATCCAGGGCTAGCCGGCGGCTAACATCCACGCCAACTTCGTGAATGTTTACGGGAGCCATGCTCTTAGTGATTCCGCAGTTCGGAAGCGGAAGAAAAAGTTTGGGGAGGGGAGGGAGAGCGTGCGCGACCTGGCACGTGCAGGCAGGCTGAGGACGATGGTCACAGCTACTGACGTCGCCAAAGTGGAGGAGATGGTGATGGCCAACAGATAGATTACTGTCCAGGCGATAACAGAAAGCCTTAACATAAGCCTACGCCAGGATCATTAGAGACCATCTCCTGCCAGTAATCGCCAGTCAGGGTATATTGAATTAGGGGGTAGGACCAAGTTTAGTAGGCTTGATCTCAGCAATTATCTTGTTTTATATGGCGGTCTTCATTATCACAATATTATTTTTGATATCATGAAGTTTGTATATCTCGGTTTTACGAAAAATAGTAGGGCAACAAAGATAAATTTCGCGAAAAAATAATTTTAGTTGGAAACACCCATTCTGGTATGCAAAATTCAGTATGAAGCCCAGTATGTTGAACTTCTAGTGTGCTTCCAAGGCTGAGTACCTGATATCAACAGAAGTTGTTTACTATTTTGCCTTACGTTGCTAGGTGGTTGCTAGGGAGCTAAGGATACTCTCTTGCGCGATCATTTGCACTTATTTTTCCTCATTATATCGACATGTTGCTGTTTCTGAGACCTAACTCATGCTAAGAAAAAATCAGTTTTCTTAAAATGTGTATTTAAGTGCCGTAGTATTAACACAACTCTGCAATTCTGCTTAAATATCTGCAAAATCCTGACTTCCCGGAAAATTGCTGGTGGTAATGGGGATCGAGCCCGTCGATGAAAAGTAAGTCAATATTCAGAGGCTTCAAAACGTTATTTCTTGTTGTTCTGTGAAATAGCAATACAAAGACCGATGATAGTGCCAGTGTTGAGCTTTCCAATGAAGCATTGCAATTAGTAGTAAGGTTATTATCACCTAAGATATCTTCCATCAAATATTAGAATTCTGCCATTGTCTTGCTGTAGAACAGGGTTGCTTTCAGTCTCTTGGGAACACGATTTGCCGGTCTCAGATCTAAAAACACTTCAAAAAGCGGTAATAGACAATGAAATTTCCCACCTGATAGCATCTCGGGTTTTTTATATCCTGTCTATAATTTTCATAAATCAGACGTAAAAATGGCCAATTTCGTCAGATTCCGAATTTTTGCCATTGGGTCTAATGTAAAGCATAACTACTTTCAGTCTCTTGGGAACACGATTTCCGTACCCCAGATTGAAAAACGTTTCAAAAGTCGCAGATAGTCGACGATTTAATCTACAAGATAGCATCTCGCTTTTTTCTGTATCTGGTCATGTATCTTCATAAAACCCTCTCAAATATAGTCAATTTAACATTAAAGTCTATGGATTTAGAAGAATTTTCACATCCGACTAGATTTGGGCTACCATGTCTGTTGACCGGGGGCCGATCGCCAGTTGCCGCCCCCGAGAAGGCCCGTGGTCGGTTCATCCTTCACCAGGATTGCGCGCCTCCTCACCGTGCCCTCGTGGCCAGGGGTAGCCAGTAACAGTTGGTAGCATTAGGCCAAATGGGCGCTAAAAAACTACTACCCCATAGGGTTTGCATGTTAACCCTCGCCCGTATAGGGGGGGGGGGGTCGAACGGACTCTCCCATGGTTTTTCGCGAATAACTCGCGTATAAAGCGGCCGATCGCGACGAAACTTTCAGTACCCTCGCGTTCATCAATTTCACACCTACTCTGAAAATTTCATGACCCTGGTCCCTGACCCAAATGACCTTTGACCCGTGACCTACTTTCCGAGACCATGTTTGGCTGGAATCGCGATTCGGCGTATGCCGGCTCGCATTAGCCGCGCGTTTGCAGTCTTTTCGTGGTTTCAAGCCTTCAAACATGTGATATGATGTTGCCCCCATGCATTAGGGTGGGTGTCAAGGTCACCTGAAGGTCAGGTCAGGTCATTGACCTTTGATGACCTCGTTTCACTTTTTCGAGTTTTACATGTTTCTAGGCCAGTTTTTGGAACTGAATTCGAATTTAGCAACCATATGAACATTTACGAAGTAGTTTTGGTGCCTTCGTAACATGTTACGAAGCTGTCAGAGGCGGTTGCCACCTACTACGAATACCCTTACTGGTTGACCTGACCTGACCTGACCCGACCTGTCCTAAATACATGAAGACATCATCTGTGATCAAAACTAACATGATATTCGTGATCAGCACCCCGAAAACCCTCATAGCAGCCACACTTTACGACGTTCAACAGGTCCCGATTTTCCCGCCTTTGGGGTCATTGACCTGTCCTGCAAGGTCAACCAATGACCTAGGACCTTAAAATTGGGCATCATCGGCTTCCTCTCGTCACGGGCAACACGCTCGTTTTTTTCCGCGAAGCTCTAGCTCGATCAGGGGCGAAACGGCAAGGGGGGGTCCAACAGACCCCCCCCCCTTATACGTTCGCGGCTGGAAAAACACCAATACGGGCGAGGGTTAAATCGACCTTTCAAGCAAGCCCCACACGTAAGCTAAATGATAAAGTGCCAATATTATTGTGGGGAAAGGTAGCCTCAAGCTTCCTCTACAACCTTTTTACCTAGCGTTTTTCGATGCGAAGGCCATAACAGGTCCAAAAAGCATTGGGCGCTGCCCGAGGTACCAAAAGCCCCTCCATGAAAGCACTAGTTCCTGCGCATGCGCACATTGCCTCAACTAGAGATGTCAATCGGATACCAACTTTTTGGCATACCGATACCAAACCGATACCAACTTGGTATTTGGTATTTCAAGGCGAGTGCATTTGGTATTTTGATGGTATTATGAATCCTCACTAATGTAAAATAGGCTGAGAATTTGGTAAAAACTTGGTATTTTCCTCATATTCCCAAGTCGGTTTGGTTTCGGTATTTTTCAATGGATATTGTTGGTATTTGGTTTGGTATCGGTATCACGATTTTCCGTAATTGACATCACTAGTCTCAACCCTGTACTAGCGTAAGTTAGCGATACTGCTCAGTGCTCACGGACTCGATCAGCCAATGAGCGTCCCCTATTACATTAATAGATGTCGCTAGCATCACACAAATCCTGCTTGCGAACACATTTTAAGAATGAAACAGCTGCGCCATTTCCGCCTGCCATAGATTCCTTCCATCTTAGTATCAACTATAGGCTTTTCAACTATCTTTATGCTAAGTTTTAAACTATGGTTAGTATGTTATTTCTGGTTCATATAATTAAAGAATAACTGCTTTATGAATTTGGCTTTACTTGTCAGAAAAAAAAGATCTATTCATTCCATATTCAAAAAATATATCACCCTCCATGTAACTCATCCAGGAAAAATGGGCGCTTTCCGCGTCGTTGGTGTACCCGTTGTTCTATATACCCTGCTCGTGGCGAGGGATGCCCTGCAGTAGAGGTCTGCACCGGCCGGCCGCAGCCGCGGCTGGCTGCAGCCCCACGGCTGTGGGCCGGGGCGGCTGCAAATATCTCCAAGAACACGGCTACGGCTGTGGCCACGGCTGTGAGATTTCAAGCTCAATCTTAAGTACTCAAATATAAAATTTTAAATCATTAATCTTACATTCTGATAAGCAGTCTAGCCTGTAAAAATCATGCAAAGGATGCCCAGCAACATTGAAAGTGGTGAAGCCTTTGAAAACCTGTAATGGTTTTACCATTTGCTGTAGGGGAGTTTGCACTCTGGTAGAGAATACTAATTATAGGTACCAATTGTTCCTTCATCATCAAGACTTTACAGTTTCAGAAAATGCAACATGTTGCATTGTCACATTCCTCTCAAATCAATTTACCTGGTCATTAGGAGAGCACCTTACAGCTATTGAAGACGAGCGTTCAATGATTCTTTCAGGTAATAGAAAAAGAAATCACGCCTAGGTAAAGGCAGGTAAAGGCTTCATAAAATATTATCTAAAACTTAGATGTACCTATTTCTGGATTTTCGGCAAGTCCAATTACATAATATAAAACTTGCGCTTTATGTTCTAACTGGTGTGTGAGTGACCGCTAACAGAAAATGCTGATCAACGAAGCCAATGAAATTAGATTATAAGTGAGCATGAACCTTACTTACGGTTAATTCACATGATGATGAAAACCCTGAACACGTAATTCACATGACGGTGAAAACCCTGAACACAATATTTCTTACGCGAGCTGTTGACTTTACTAATAAAATGACGTCTTCTTCTGAAAATGTAAAAATTTGATAATTTATCTTTGTTTGAGAGCAAGCTTTTAACCCGCGCCCTGCTGGGGGTCCTGGATTTCCACGCCCTGCTGGGGGGGGGGGGGGGTGTTTGAACACCCCCCCTTGTAACTCGGCTCCTGGGCCACGTAGCGATACGTGGAAGGCGGCGTTCGAAAGAGCGTCAAAAATAATGACGAAATCACTTCGGTCAATTTTTTGGTCAGGTCAAAGGTCAGGTCACCAGAGGTCATTGAAGGCAAAATTTCGCCGATTTCCAGGTCGAATGTCGAAAATTTCCAAGAAGCCAACGCATAACTCGGGAACCAATAGAGCTACAGCGCCGCGGAAAAGCGCATTCGATAGCCCTATTAACGCCCTTTCTGAGTAATTCTCTCAGATTTGACCTAATGTCAACGGTTTTGCCTGCAGGGGGCAAAAACTGCAAAAATAGCCGATTTTTTCGAAAACAGTTTTTCTGCAATAACTTTTGACCCAAGCCTTGTACGAGCTTACTTTTACCGGCATCGTGTTCCTCTCGTCAAGACGCATCGAATGAACTATAACTTGACCTTGAAAGGTCAACTTGAAAATTTGACCTCAGGTCAAGGTCATGACCTGACCGGAAAGGGTCATGTTGCATATCAGTCGATCCGTATCGTCGAGCTGAACACATCTAAGGCGTTTTCATCGCTCTAGCATGCCTCTATCAAAAGTTATTTGCGAAAAACTGATAGATACCATTCGTGACCTAAGATGACCTCAGGGCATAAACAAGGGTCACGGACACCATTTTCAAGTTCAGTGTGTCTAAACCACTTGTAATTCGGTGTTTGGGAGTGTTTATAATGTCTTTCATCCAAAAGAGGCGCATTTCAATTTTCTCCCATTGACTTATAATGGGGAGGTCGCAAAATTGACCTGACCTTAGGTCATCGATATCAAAATTCTGAGATATACATTTTGTACATGCTATTGCTCTTAGCAATCGCTGAAAGTTTCAAAGCGATCGGTCACTTGGTGTAGCTATGACAGACATTGAAAGTTTTTATGAGGTGAGGTCACTTCAAGTGACCTGGTGACCTGACCTTGAATGACCTTGGTCTGAAATTTTCACAACATGTGTAGAATTGATGTATGATAAGGTGTACCAAAAACGGCGGCGCTCCGCGCCGCCGTTTTTGAGATATTCGCGAAAAACCACAAGGGGGGGTGTTCAAACACCCCCCCAGCAGGGCGCGGGTTAACTGTATAGCATTATCATTTATTAATTATAATTTTTATGGCTGTTTATAGTGACACAAAACAATGTATTGCCACTTCTTTGCTAATGACGTCATTAAAAACTCAAGTAAAATTTTTAATTGAAAGAGGCAATTGTGGCTCGCACGTCCTTGGGGATTTGAGCGAAGATCGAAGATCATTATTTGGAAAAATCAAAATAGATGAATGTTTTTCTTTCTTGGATGCTCGCTAGTGTTTTGATGCCTTGCATATCAAATTAGTTGGAGATTTGCTCAGAAGGCTGATTCAAGCCTGGCATATCACACCCCAGAAAATATGCAAGGTAAGAAAGAAGCAAGAGTTTTGACTAGACAATCACTGTTTGACAGTCCATCAACTTCAGTTCAAGTTTCATTTTCCATACCTAACATTGATAATGAAAAGCATCAGAGTCTGTTGTTCTGTCCCACAACTAGAGGTGGAAATGACTAACGTTTTCCAAAATCTTGACTAATGACTGACTAATGACTAATGACAGTTTTGGTTGACTGACTTTTGACTGACTAAATTTTCGTCTCAAAAAGCTTGACTGACTATTGAATGACTAACGCTACTTTTCTTGATTTTGACTAATATTTGACTAAATTTCGGAATTTGCTAGCACTGCGTAAATAAAAATCTGCCGATACGCTACGCTAAGAAATATAAACGATGACCAACACCATGTTTTATTTTAATGTTTGTTCCATTCAGCATTTCAGAGCATGTGACCTGTGATGTTTGACCACAATGAACGCAATCAGCAATGAACAAAGCAGTGCAATCAGCAGCTGGGGATGTTGGCCACTGGCGGATCCAGGGGGGACATTTAGGACCATTGCCCCCCCCCCAAAGCCCGTTTGCCCCCCCCCCCCCCCCAAAAGACCCGAGTTTTAATATTACGCCTATGGCGGCGCATGGAAAGAAAGGGGTCATTTCGGCCATTTGCCCCCCCCCCCCCCAAAAAAAAAAAACGTCGGGCTGAATCCGCCAATGATGTTGGCCATGGTGGGCACTGGGCCAACGACATTCTATGCCTGGCTGAAACGATTACTGTTAAAAGTACAGCCTGTGGCCGTTTACAAGTTACGCATCAAAGCGCTTCTAGACGTCCGATCGACACCGGAAAAAAACACCAATCGATCCCAAATTTTATCCCTAATCATTTTATGGCCAACGCAATGCGAAGCGGGCGCAAGATATGTCGGCCGTTACGACGCCTGGTTCGGGAGATAACAGTGGGAGGGGTAAAATTTCCCCCCCCCCCCAGTCGGGCGCGTTCGGGGGCGACCCCAGTGGAGCGCGGGCTAAGTCACCTCACGAATTACGACAAATTAGTCGACTAATATGCAACAAAATCATTGACTAATGACTGACTAATGACTAACAAATATTTTGGTTGACTGACTTTTGACTGACTAAAAAAGCGCTTGACTAACGTTAGTCGACTAATTTTTGACTAATGACTAATATTCATTTCCACCTCTACCCACAACCATGCTTCAGGATTTGGCATTAGATGTCTACACTGCTTCTGTTGATGTAGGTATACCTGGCCCCCGCCGAAGTTAGTTGGTAGCACTGCTGCTCCACGGCGTACATTTCCTACCAGCCCATAGGGTTTACATGTTAAATGGCCTGTTTTCGGCGAGCGATATCTCGGTCAACCTTTGAAGGAATCTATGGTTCTTAGTCTCAAATGATAGATCGATGAATTTTCTTTCGACAATTCCTCTACCATTTTTCACGAAACCCAGCCGATCTTCTACGGCGTACAGGGTAAAGATTTCTCTGCACGCCAGCACCCGCGATCCGGCTCTCCGATCGTCGGCGCGCGGTCCTCGGTAGCGCAGTCGGTAGCGTATCGGGCTACGGATCCGAGGGTCGTGAGTTCGAATCCTGGGAGCGCCGCGTGATTTCGGCTAGAATTGAATGATGTAGATTCTTGAATGTTTGCATAATCAATTATTAATAGCTAATTGAATGTATCTGCCCATTAATCGGCCCCTAAAACCTGTTATTTAAGAAATTTAATAAATGAATGTCACGTGCGCGTCACGACTGCCAACCATAAGCGCTACCATATACTAGTTTGAACTAAGTTTTTGCTAGTCCCGACCACATATAGTAGGTTTTCTAGTAGTCATACTAGAAATTCCTACCAAAGTTCGTCCTACCCTTCACTCAATATACCATCTTTCTTAACCCCTTGCAAGGGCTTGTGTAGGTATGCGATGCGCATCAGGCTTCAGGCCTTCGGCCTATAGCCAGATACACAACCACTTAACCTATGATGCTTCATGAGCTTGAGAATCTATAGCCCATTGCAATGTGCTTTTGGCTATATGTTTCAACTAAAAACAACTTATTATATACTATTTGGTTGCATTTCATTGAAAGTATCCACGGCCGGCTGACGGCTGGCTGCCCACAGTTTGCCACGGCTGTGGGCGGCTGTGGCTGTGGAGCCACGGCTGCGGGGCGGCTAGGCTGTGGAAAATTGCAGCCGTGCAGAACTCTACCCTGCAGGCAGAGGGCATCGAGGTGCTCTAACACCATCCCTACTCTCCAGACGTTGCACGCAGTGACTATTGGCTGTTCGCAGACATGAATAAAATCTCCGGGGCCGGAGGTTCGGCTCGCGGTCTGCACTCGGGTCTGCTTTTTACCAGTATGGCGAAAAGACCCTCACTCAAAGCTTCCGTGCGGCCATCCGGGACCTGGCCAAGCGATGGGAACGATGCGTTCGCCTGCAGTGTCCTTTTTCATAAAGATTCTACAATCCGATTGTAGTTTGTACATTTGTAGTTTTCAAAGTACAATTTTACAAACTACTACTTTTCATAAAGCCTTGACATGCGGCGTCAATAGAATTGTACTTTCGATCCGGGAGCGTAGTTTTGCGGGGCTTCGTCTCCATGGCAACGGAGTAAACAAACACTTCTGCAACAGTTTTCAATGCTGTGTTGCAAATTGCGTATGGTGTGGTGATAGTTTTTTGCAATTTTTAAAAGAAATGATTATTGATAAATAACTTGAATTGCTTTTAGGGATCAGCCATCGCTTTGCACATGCATAGCTAGAAATTTTATGCTGAAAGTATTAACATTTTCAACATTGCAATCATTTCAAGATGTGCTTGTTTCGAGATTTGGTATCTGGGTAAGTCCAACAAGTCATTAGTTTCTTGAAAGAATGCTTCATGAATTGTTCAGACAATAATGCAAAAATGGCTGAAAAAGGTTTAGGTTAAGCCTATCCGAGTTATAGAGTGGTTATTATGGATATTGTTGACCGTCATATTATGTGACCTCAAAATGTGACCTCAAATTGCTTTGAGCCCTGAATTACCCGTTTTGATAAGAAATACAGCCTAGTGAAACATGAAGCAACAAGAAAGCCAGCGAATCAAATGCCAAAATCAAAATGCAAGAGCATTGTGACGAAGCGAGAAGCAAATAGATGGAGGCTGGAGCCACCCAGGAGACGGGATGAAAACTGATAAAAATACAAGCTTTCCTACTGCGTGAAAGGAAATGGGCATGGTGCATAGGCTTGAAGAGAAGGTGCAAGGTCATTCCATCAGTGTTGGTTGAAGAAACTGAGCCGGAAACAAATAGGACATGAGCGTAGGCTGCTCTTTTTTCCCAGAGAACTTTATCCGCAAAAAAAAACTTATGTTAATGCAAGATTATGAGCTATATTAAAAAAATGTTACATGAGTCGATCGATGGTAGGTATAGTACCTAGGCATAATGTATTCAGATATTGATATCAATAATAGCTATGTATATATTTATCCTTCACTTTTAGATATTATTCGTGAACTTATTATGACTACCTATACTGGTAAAAGGTTCGTATGAATAAGGAAAATAAATTGTTGATAAAATGCCGTCTTTTTGTCGAATTATAAACAATGAATAGGCCCGAACGATGCTACGAATTTCAGCGCTTTAATTCCTTCCGTTCAAAAACGCCATTGGCGTGGGTCAGCTGGATCGAGGGGGGTCGGGTCGAGCCGTTCAATGCCGGCATTTTTTCGGAAATGCGGCACACATGAAGTTATATATAAACAGGAAAATGATGAAAATAACCAGAAAATAACCTTTTGGGCGAAAAACGAGCGGGAACAAAGTTAACACCTCTTCTTTTTGCTTTTTGCACATGCAGTGGGGGCTACTCACATAGGTCAAGAGTATCCGACCTTTGGTAGAAGGGATGCAGCTACCCTACAACAATTACCGCAATACAATCGCCCTAGCGGCTGCTGAGATATGAGCCTCTCAAAATCACTGCTTTTGCAAAACAGCTTGAAAATGAACACCCTTGACTTTTCACGTGGCACGCAGTAGCGGCGGAACACCTTCAATTAAGGGGGGGGGCACTGCCGACTTTTGGTCCCATTCTTTCCATGCAACGTCCATAGGGCTAATGATAAAATAGCAAAATCAAAGGGGGGTACGGTGCCCCGGTGCCCGCCCCGTTCCATCGCCTATGGTGGTACGTGCCACGAGGGTTTCTGAAATGCATTAGGAGTAGTCAATTACGGGGTAGAAGGAATAGGACTACCCAACAAAAAAGACCGAAGGCCAATCGGTCCAGCGGTTGCTTAGATATTAGCCCGGCAAAGGTGTTACTGGCCGGGCCGGACCGGGCGGCTCAATGCTGAGATTTTTTCGTTATATTGAAAAGAGCTCGCTTCGCTCGCTGCGCTCTCTCGCTCAGTAATAATACATATCGTGTATCTGAGCATTGGCTATTATTGAATTAAATTATTAGCAACGTTAATCTGATTGGTATGCTTCATCTCCGAAATTCTACACACGGTTAGGGCGTTGTAGATTTCGATTGTATTTTCCGTCAAGGAAATCCCAAAATCAGAGGAACCGTTCTTTTTATGAAACAGATTGCTAGTTTTTTGGCTGATAATTGCCGAATGTGAGTTGTAGGTTTGTGGAATTGTAGTTTGTACTTTCGGATTGTACTTTTTCCTTTATGAAACAGATTTGTACAATCGAAAGTACAAACCTACAAACTACAACTACAATTCTACAATTCCAGGCTTTATGAAAAAGGACACAGGGCGAGTTCGTCGAGCCGTGAGCCATGTTTGGTTGAGATGTGCCAAAAAATAAACGAGTTATATCAAAACGGAACTTACTTATTGAACATACTGGTACGTTATCAAAACAGTTTACGCTACATTGACTGCTACGTTACGGTAACGTTGTTTAGAAAACGAACAAACGATCCGACCACACGGGACCAAATTGTTATGAATGAGTCGATGTAATGAAGTGAAATATATTATGATGTGAATGAATGAAGTATAAACGAACGAAGTTATGATTGAGGTTCGAGACGAAGCGATATGAAATCGATTGAATGAATGATATGGTATAATTGAATGAGTCATCGAGGCAGCACATAAATCGAATCGATATGCAGTTGCACGATAAAACGAGACTGTTATACTTATTTTGACATAAATTTAGCACCACTTTTTTAAGTTCGCGAAACTGCGCTCGCGCGCTAATCACATTAGCCCGCGCCCTGCTGAGGGGGTGTTTGAACTGTTTGAAAGGGGGTTTTTCGCAAATATCTGAAAACGGCGGCGCTGGCACACCTTATATATCTTTTCTACATATGTTTTGAACATTTTAAACCCAGGTCACTTAAGGTCAGGTCAAGTGACCTCACCACATACAAATGTTTCAATGTCTACCAAAGCTACACCGAGTGACCGATCGCTTTGAAACTTTTAGAGATTGATAAGAGCAATCTTAGGTACCAAATGTGTATATTTGAATTTTGTTATCGATGACCAAAGGTCAGGTCAATTTTGCGACCTCCCCATTAAAGTCAATGGGAGAAAATTGAAAGTCACCTTTTTTAGACGAAAGTCATTATAAACACTCTAAAACACTGCGTTGCTAGTATCTTTGACACACTGAACATGAAAATGGCACCCATGACCCCTTTTTATGCCCCTGAGGTCAGTTCAGGTTACCAATGGTATTTGACTGTTTCTCGCGAATAACTTTTGATTGAGGCATGCAAGAGCGGTGAAAACACCTTAGTTGTGTTTGGCTCGACGGTACGGATCGACTGATATGCAACTTGACCATCACTGGTCAGGTCATGACCTTGACCTGAGGTTAAATTTTCAAGTTGACCTTTCAAGGTCAAGTGATAGTGCATTCGACGCGTTTTGACGAGAGAAAGACGATGCTGGTAAAAGGAAGTTCGTAAATGTTATTGCGGAAAAACGGTTTCCGGAAAAATCGACTATTTTGGCAGTTTTTGCCCCCTGCAGGCAAAACTGTTGAGGGTAGGTCAAATCTGAGATAATTACTCAGAAAGACCGTTAATAGGGCTATCAAATGCGCTTTTCTACGGCGCTGTAGCTTTATTAGTTTCCGAGCTGTTTGTCGATTTGTTGAAAATTGTCGACATCTGATCTGCAAATCGGCGAATTTTGGCCTTCAATGACCTCTGGTGACCTGACCTTTGACCTTACCAAAAATGACTGGAGTGATTTCTTCCTAATTTTTGACACTCTTTCGAACGCAGCCTTTTTCGTATCGCTACGTGGCCCAGGAGCCGAGTTAGGAGGGGGAAGTTCAACCCCCCCCCCCCCCCCCCAGCAGGGCGTGAAAATCCAGGACCCCCAGCGGGGCGCGGGTTAACACCGCTACTGGCGATAACAATTGCAATAGAATTGTATGCCATCGGGCGCGGCTGAACGTGCCAGACGAGATAGTGTTAAAAGGTTGATAGCCACCAAAGACCGGAGCTGGACAAGAGTTGGTATGTTTTTTTACTGTCTTGGCTGCATGAGCCCAATAGGTGGGGTGGGTAGCCGGGGCAGTGGTCCATGTGACGTGACGCGTCCGAATTGTTTGCAGTTTCGGCCGCCTCTCAGTGGTGGCAGGACCGTCGCGGCCGCCCGGGTCAACGGCAACCGAACGCTGCGCCGATACTGCCAAAAACCCCTCCGACCAGGTAATTAAACGCAAGGCCGTATATAGGATTGAACGGCTCTATATCTATAAATTACTCACCGCCATTGTTTGCCCTACGTTTCCTTCATTGGATTGGTAAGCTGTAGTGTACGGGTTGTCCCAAAAGTATGTAACTTTAGTATTTAATTTGGTTATATATCCGGAAATATATTGTGGATTAAAGAAAGAATGTACAGCATAAGCAGGAACAATTAAAAAAGAATTGATATGATTTAAAATGAGTTAATGTATTGGTTCGTAACCATATGTTTACTGCTTTTCTGCATGGCTACCATTTTGGGTCGCGTGCATGAATAAACTGCGTTTGACTTCCACCGCCATTCTATTATTCCATGAAACGGTCATCAAATGCCCACAATTGCGGTGTGAAAGGGCACACAATTTATTTAATGAAATGTTTTGCATATTCTGTCACAAAACAAGTTAGGTTCATTCATTGGAATGGCCTTTTTAGCCAATTACATGTGATGCAATTTACGCTTCTGGAAATTGTGCTAATTATAAGGTAAACAGAGCCAAAAAGTACTTTTCTGTCATCAATAAATACCCACCTCGAAGCTATTCACTTGTCATTATGTTGCCCGTTTTGTTTTGGCCTTTGTATGTTGACAGATCACATTTACCTACAGCAGTCTTCATTGACCAATCATTGTAAAACAGAGTGTTAAGGGAGTTTTGAGGTATCTTGTTACCCATATAACTTGAGATGTGTTAAAGATAAAAGCATGAACTTGCCAGAATTTTATGTGGAATTCGTTGTTTTCCATGCATTCTGATGGAAAACTTTATGAAATTTTATTCAGATACTATCTTTTATTTTTTCTTCCCTGCCCCTTAGCACCCCACTTTCACCTCAAAATATGCATGTATCTGGAAAAGAGGAAGAGCATGAGGAATGAATGGGTGGATACTAGGGTGACCCGCGTGCTCCGCAACGCGAAGAAGGGCTATTTTTGACCCGTGGGTATTGGGTTGGTCCGTGTCGATTTCGTTGGTATGCATTTCGTTCAATTCCTTTTTGACGGCCAAGCATTTTGTAATAACACAAAAAAGATAAGTCGCATCGAGGTGCCCGTGTCGTATTATCATGCGTTCTACTTTAGAATGATTCGAAAACTGGCGCGAAGTCTTTTGAGGGCCATCGATGAATTTCGCTAAAAATGACAATGTAATGGTTTGGAACATTTACATTTTTAAGAATACTGTTGCTCATCATGCAAAAATAAAGACTGAACCTCGGACAAAATTGAATACTCTTTCCAACGGTGCCATTTTTAATTGCCAGAGATATCAGATCATGGAGCGAAACCCGTGTGATTAATTAAGTGGCACAAAATTGACAAACACCATTTTCTTCCGTGATTTGTACCACCTTGATTTGGTCAATCAGCTTTTCAAAATTTTCTCATGAGAGGCGGTACATTTCTCATGCCAACAGGCGTTGTTCCAACCATTGACCTATAATAAGTATAGATAGACAGACTACACTGGCTTAATCAGCGCCTGAAGGCCGTTCCCGCTGAGCGACACTAGCGCCACCGTACGTGTAAGGGCACGAACTAATGACACAATGCTTTGTCTATGGGAAAAACGCAAAAGTTTATCAACTTCTTTCGCGTAACTAACACGACGGGACGGAACGAGACTGCATCTACAATGTAGAAGCGTCCAAGCTTAATCACTTGAACATAGCACAAAGTCATAGGGCGAGGGACACGGCACGTGCCACGTGCCAACTAAGTGGTGACAAATTTGTTCGATCAACAAAAACTTTACGACTGGGTTGATTGAGCTGAAACTTGGCATGTCGTTGGACATGCAAATGATGATGCATTTCCACGTGTCACGGTTTGGGTGCTGCTGCACGTGCGCACGTGCAGGGTACGCTTCCAGATCTCGAGAACGGCCGATTGCGCTCAAATTTGGTACGCCGTTAGGGACCGTTTGACAGGGTGCCGTGCACAAGTCAGTTTGGGTCCAGCTTGCACGTGCGCACGTGCAGGGGTCGCTTCCACATCTCGAGAGTGGCTGGGCAGATTGTGCTCAAATTTGGTACACCGTTAGGGACCGTTTGGCAGGGTGCCGTGCACAAGTCAGGTTGGGTCCAGCTTGCACGTGCGCACGCGCGAGGGGTCGCTTCCACATCTCGAGAACGGCTGGGGAGATTGCGCTCAAATTTGGTACACCGGTAGCGACCGTTTAGGAGGGTGCCGTGCTCAAGTCCATTTATGTCCAGTTTGTACGTGCAAACAAGTGGGGCCACTTTCACATCTCGAATGAGCGGCTTTGCCATTGCACTCAGAATCATCATTTCTAGATCCGTTAAAGGAGCTTTACTATCACGTAGTTTGGCAGGTCTCATGCGCGTTTCTCTTCATGATTGCGAATTCGATTAATTGGTACAGGTTGTTAGTTGATTTAACATTATGTATTGTGTATTTAAGATGAAGCTCAGCAGTAACATTCATGGCATCATCAAAGCATCGTCAAAGCATATGAAGACAGAAAAATAATGCTAATGGTAGTACAGGGTGGGCCAAAATGAAGTACCTTCAGTTTTCTTTCGATAACATGTATATTTACAATGGTACAATGGTAAACCAGGTATATTTCGAATTACAATGAAATGGCAAAACTCACTGCGCACTATTGTCCGCATCTGTCAGCCGCTCACACCTCACAGGATGTGCTCCAGGTGGGCACCGCGGCGCTGCTTCACCAGCGGCAGACGAACTTCCTTGAGATGGATGATGGCCTTGTCGACCATGTCAGCGGGGATACGGTCCACCTCCTGGACTATGGCGGTCTTGAGCTCGTGAGTGGTTGCCGGTCTTCCCGCATATACCCGGTCCTTAAGATATCCCCACATGAAAAAGTCCAGGGGACTCAGGTCAGGAGAGTGAGGGGCCCATGGAACGGCCGACTTCAGGCTGATGTGTCGATCCGGGAAGTGACTTCGAACCCAATCCATCGATGCGCAAGCAGTGTGGGGTGTGGCACCATCCTGCTGGAACCACTCTTGGTTACGCCTGAGTGGCCTCTCCCCGAGTTCTCTCCAGAACGGCTCCAGCGCTGTGCTGACATAGCGAGCAGAGTTGATCGTTGTCGCCACTTCGTTTTCATTTTCAAAGAAGAAGGGACTGATAGTTCCCCCGCCGTGCCGCATCGCCAACCACGCCGTAACCTTCTCGCAGTGAAGAGGCCTGCAGAGGACCTCATCTGGTGGTTCCTTGCCCCAGTGCACAGCATTGTGGGTGTTGACATATCCGTTCAGCCAGAAGTGAGCCTCGTCACTGAACCACAGCTTGCTGAACACACGTTGGTTGTGTTCGAACCACTCGGCCATGGCGACCCGACGCTCCCTGTCGCATGATGATAGCTTCTGATGTATTGAAAGCCGGTACGGGTACAGTCCAAGATCTTCTTTCATGATTCTCCGCAGAGTTGTCCTGCTGATATTCAGTGCCTGAGAGCGACGCCGAGTGGATCTTTTTGGGCTCTGAAGGGTAGAGGCGGATACCCGTTGAATGTTGGCCTCAGATCTGACCGTGCGACCTCTCCCGGGCGGCTTGGTTTTTACCACCGTTCCGAAATTTCGAAACTTAGCTACCCACTTCTGGATAGACTTGTTCCCCGGTGCAAGGTCGAGCCTCCGATGGTCCAGACCGAACTTCTTTAGATACTGCCGCCTGGTCTCATCAAGAGAGTTCGTCAAGACATAAGTCTCAACGCAAAACGATTTTTGTGTGTCGGACCACATTTTTCAAGTGAAGTTTTCTGATAATCTATCTTGCCATATGGTTTGCAGTCGGCATGCGAAAAATCACAAATGCAGCACGTGCGCTTGAAAAGCACGAGACAAAAATTTCAAGGTACTTTATTTCGGCCCACCCGTAGAGACTAGGATGAGTGGCGATATACTCATACCAATCTGAGTGCACACAATGGTGCATCATTTCATTCACCCATGAGCCTCTTTAACCCGCGCCCGAGTGGGCCTTTCAGTCAGCTTCGCCATAGTGATGGGAGGAGGGGGCCGACGTATTTGTCCACGCCATATTATCTCGCAAAGGAAGAAAGATAGAAAGATGCGGAAAGGGCAGTAGGTAGCTCGCTATAAGAACTTTGAGAATCATCTAGACAATTTTTCAATCAGGTCATCGCTAAAGGTCACTGTTGATCACCAAAAGTTCATGAATTCTGGTTTTCGATTTTAACAACGTTCCACAAAGCAACGCACACACAAGTAAATGAGGGGCCTTCTGCTCTTGAGCACTTATGTTGAGCCACGCAAGAAATAATTAAGCCAGTCATTAGCAGGTCACCCTTGGTAGGCATTTCGACTGTTGCAGTCTTGCTGAGCTTCCATTCAGTTTTCTTGACGGCTCCAGCCTCCATCGTGTTTAATTGCAGTAGCAACTTACAACTTAACTTCGTCAATCTTTTTTACTTTAAATGTTGGCCATAAGTCGGGCTATGTCTGGTTCAGCTGGCAGATGCATTCAGGGGCGTCGTTTTGTATAGGCCTGGTAGGGCCCGAGCCTTACCAATATTTATTTGGGCCCTACCAATGTTCGCTGAGCCCTACCAATCTTTTGTCACTTATCAGTTAATAAAAAATCAAAATAAACAGATAAGCAAATATTAAATAAGCACATATGCAAGTACATAAATAAGGTTCTAGCCACAGTAGGTGCATGTAGCTGACAATGAGGTTTCACGTGTCTAGGACTCCGGTCCTTAATGGATTTTAAGAGGCTCGAAAACGCAATTGGTTATAGAGGTCCATAACTGCCTCTGAGTCCCGCATACCACGCGACCGCCCCTAATAGACCCCGATCCGTCTCCACACCAGCCGCTGGAGGCCCTACACCGACTTCGGAAGGTGCCGCGGTGCTCCAGAATAGGCCATAGGTATATTGATTTGAGTGGGTAATGCAGTCTGATTCCCCAGGGTTCAACGCCAGGTCATTACCGCATCAGACCCCGAAAACTGAAGCTCGTAACTACGAGGGGCGTTCAAAAGTTTCGGGCCGAACAATGAATGAGTTGGAATTTTGGCCTGCAAGGCGGTGTGTTAAATGATGTGTTATTGGGATGTCCACTTACGCAAATTAAGTAAGTGGCCATTAATTAAGTCTCTTCTGTGATTGATTCGGGCTTCTATTCGTAGCATAGTTCGCCATTTCGGATAGGATGGGCGACGCCCAGAAGAGAGCAGTGATTCGTTTCATAGTAGTTAGTGCAGAAAAGGCACCAAGCGTTAACCCTCGCCCTGGGCATTTTTCATAACACGGCCTGGCAGGGGGAGGGGTCGATGCGACCCCCCTCCGCTCGTCAACTTTCCAAAACAGGGGCACACAATTGATGATGTGCGTCCATTCGATAAACATCGAGGAGAGGCTATAGGGCAGCTGACGTAAAGTGTGCACCTGATCCGCGACCACGCACCTGCGTACATGGGCGGGATGACGAACAGTGAAGCGATGAGCTTCGAGTTGTTGTCGCATCCACTTTTTTCTCTCCGAACCTTGCACCCTCTGGTTAGTGGTTGCCACCTCTTCCCCAACATAAGAAAATTAGCAGCGGCAACCTCGCTAACAGCAGGGAGACGAAATCAGCCGTCTTGGACGTGCAGGATGGGTCCAAAACCCACTTGGTTATGGAGGCCTTGAGGGCTCTCGCAAAGCGCTGCGCGAAATGTGTTTGTCTTAACGGTGTTTATTTGAATAAATGAACTTTTTGGTCTAATGAGTCGATGCTGTATCTCTCTGCTCCTTCATGGTCGGGCCCGTAGCTTTCTGAACGCCCCTCGTACTGTCATCCTTTTATTTTGGCAAGCAGGTCTTTCTAACTATCGTTGTGTTTCCAGTCCTCGTTAGTTGTCGAACCCTTCAATTGGCGTGGGTCTTCAAAACCGTTCCTGGGCCCGCAGCCGTCTTTTTTAGTCGGCTTGGGCCCTCACAGCTGTTCCTGTCCCCTTTCAGCACAGCCGTCCTTTTAAGTCGATGTGGGCCTCTTTCAGAATGGCGTGCATTCCTCCGACACTATTGCCTATATAACTGCACGTTTTGTGCATGGCGTCCGGTGTGGACCCAGATTTCCAAAGTTTTTTTTGTGTCTTTTTTTATATTTCGGTTAGTCTTGTCAATGACCAGGGCGAAAAATAAGTGGCCGAAATCCGATGAGAAAGGCAGATTTGGGGGTACCCTACCTTGTAAGCCCCGTCATATATGGCCAGCCGCCGCCTTTGGGCACTACCAATCATTTTCGGAAAACGACACCCCTGGATGAATTTCAGCGCACACCAGAAGCCTTCCAGCAACAAGAACATAGGCCCGTGCCGGTAGACCTTGGGTAGACCTCTTCCAAACCGTTTCTTATGACATTTGTTAAGATTGCAAGTGTCTCTCAGTTTTTTCTTCTCTTGACTCTAGCCATTATGATAAAATTATCAGTGTCTGACTGCTCTAGCAGGTAAACAGGATAAATTTAAGGAAAATGAAATAAAATGCTTTAATTACATAAATACCAATATCTCAGATCACACTGCTTGAAATGCTTGCTGTAGTAGCGTAAGTCAATTTTATCGCCTTGAAATGATTCACTTATCACGTGCAATATGTGCTTGATATTTGTTTGTGCTCTTTATTGGTGACAAACTATCTTTTCTTGTTTAATATGCACAGGACTGTCAACACACCTTATGCAATTTGCCATGCGGCAACAATAAATGATGCCGAGGACTTTGTTTATTCCGTTACCATGGAGACGATTTCGTGAGGCTTGACTTCAAACCTTAAACGTTTAAATAAATGTTTTGTAGTAAATGTAAGCGTTCTGATACACATTTAAACATAAATTAACGTTAAATATTTAACACACTTTTATTTCTACGTCCGTGCTTAAAGGTTAGGATTGCCCTTATCCTGCGCTGTAATTTTAGAAAACAATTTGCTTCTTTGGTCGACGAGGAACGCCGCAAAGACGCGAGTAGTTCGTCTATACTTATTATAGGTCAATGGTTCCAACTCGCTCCGTTTAACGGTCACCTAAAAATAAAATCAATTCCAAAATCCGTCAAAAACCGCAATTTTTCAACAAAAGTACCCTCACGGGTGCACGTGGCACGTGCCATCCTCTGCATCGTACACCATTCGACAGCCCACTCAATTATCTACACGATGCTGTTTTCCCCGTGCCGGTCGGACCCCTGGTCACCAAGATATTGCACGGGGACTGGACCCGTGTCGGCCAAAATTAGCCATTTTCGCCCGATTTCGCACGCCGATTTATACATGTAAAGTCTATGACGCGAATTTGCACTTTTTGAGCACGCGCCACGCGCTCCCTATCAATCCGATCGAGCTGAGACCCCTCAAAGGCACGTCGCGCATCCTTGATCTATAAGTTGTGCAAATTTCACCGGGCTAGGTGCAACGGTCTGGCCTGTAGTCCACGCAAAGCACCACCAAGTCGGGAGCTCGGTAACGGACAGACGCACCCTCCTCAAATAGTATAGTAGACTAGGGGATCTTTGCTCGCTATCGCTACGCATGGAAATGATGTAATTGGTTGGCGAAAAAATTTGAATTTGAGTGGTGTTTTGCCTGAGCCGATTGGACGTCTAGAAGTTGAGGTGTACGTACGCGAAAATCTGTTCCAACCTACAATAGTTTTGGTACTGGTTTAGTATTTGCAAACATGCTTGGTATTTGTAAAAGTATTTGGTACTTGCAAACGTACTTGGTACTTGTTTGGTCTCTACATCGAGCTTTTTGGTCAATTTGGTCTTATTGGTCATTTTGGTCTTTTTGGTCTTTTTGGTCATTTTGATCTTTTGGTCATAACGGTCTTTTTGGTGTTCGGGCTATTAAAGTGCTTGGTCGGGTATAGATCCAGGTTCGCAGGCCTTGTTTGTCATTTCTTGCTGGGATTAAAAACGTCTCTGGCATGGCCGGCACTCGTCGATGACGTCACGGTCACTTCTGTCTTCATCGTCCTTATTTGTCATTTCTTGCTTGGATTAAAAAACTCAGCTTTGTGTCATTTCTTGCTGGTATAAAGAAATGGACAGCGCACCAACACAGGTGCTCGGTCTTTTTGGTGTTCGGGCTGTTAAAGTGCTTGGTCCGGTATAGATCCAAGTTCGCAGGCCTTGTTCGTCATTTGTTGCTGGGATTAAAAACGTCTCTGGCATGGCCGGCACTCGGCGATGACGTCACGGTCACTTCTGTCTTTATCGTCCTTGTTTGTCATTTCTTGCTTGGATTAAAAACTCAGCTTGTGTCATTTCTTGCTGGGATAAAAAAATGACAGACACGGGGTTTGCCGGGTAGGAAAACTTGTCACTCTTCTCCCCCCTTCGGAATAATTCCGGGTTCGTCGGTTAGGAAAACTTGCCACTCTACTCCCGCCCCCCCCCCCCAGCTCCCTGCCCCCCCCCCCCCCCAGAATTTGGTATCGATCGGTGTTGGTCCGGTGTGAAACGGTCGTGAATACTGTATAGGCCTTGTTTGTCATTTCTTCCTGGGATTAAAAACGTCTCTGGCATGGCCGGCACTCGGCGATGACGTCATGGTCACTTCTGTCTTCATCGTCCTTGTTTGTCATTTCTGGTTTGGATTAAAAAACTCAGCTTTGTGTCATTTCTTGCTGGGATAAAGAAATGGACATTGGACAGACACCTCGCAGTCAGATGCGCACCAACACAGGTGCTGCCATCTGCCCCGGGCGCCGTCTCCGCGCTGTGATCGGCTATATTTCTTTCGGGACGCGTAAATGGCGAAAGTTAATTGGTGTCACCGGGGCTATTGAAGACGCTCTTTGTCACGGTTTCATTCGTTTTTATAAACGTGCTTTGTGTGCGCCGTATCGAAGGATAATATCGGTAGGCCGAAGGCAGAGCTTCAAATCCTACCGATAGATGGCGCAAACTAAAGTTGGCAAAATCGGGACCTGTTTTTCACGAATGGCTGGTGCATGTTTGGAGCTAAGGCAAAAGCGTGCATAGCGTAGACTGAGTGGCCAACTATATCACAATGATATCTAGACTGATTACAGTGCCGTACGTTGGGCGTGCTCACTACAGGGCGCCGCAAGGCTGTGAACGGAAAGAGGAACTCGTCACCCGGTTATAAATATAGTCTGAGATTCTCGGTCCGGAAAGTCTCCCCCAATGTCTCCCCCTAATTCCTATCATCCTTCCGGCTCTGCAATGGTCTTGTCGACCGAAAGGGCCTAACCCAACAAAACAAACAAACAAGGTCCGGAAAGCACAGGCTAAGGTGATCGTTAACTTGTTTCGGCAGTTGGCATTTCACGGGTTTGTTTTGAGAGCTCTCCTACGCGCGTCCCCACCCCTCACATCCAACCTTCTACCACTTGTTCCAACTCACCCCCTTCACTGTCCACAACCGCATCCAGTTGCCCTACGATGGGGAAGCGGCGCCGTCAGCGCCCGCTATCCGACTCCTTTTCCGAATCCGACTCCTCCCCCTGCCATGGACACCGACTCCCGCCCGACCGTCAACCCTCCCTCCTCTACCCACCCTTCGACTGATCTACCCGGTACCGACCCTCGCTCGTCCACTGACCACGCCCTGACCGCTGACCTGACCTCTGACCCCGCCCGGCACTCTGACCCTCGCTCGTCTACCACCTCGCCCGGAGCCATGACCCTCGCCCGTCCACTCCCGGAGCTCTGACCCGCGCACGAACTTGGCCAACGCACCTGCCTGTGCTTCTGTCGATCGCTCTCCACTCGAACCGTACTTGGCTCTCGACGGCTCTTATCTGGTAGTGAAGGCTAGCGATAGTGACTTCTCTTTCCGGAAGATCAACGTTTTTTGGCCTCAGAAGCAGATCGCTGCTATCTGTGGTCAGCATGGCCCCGATATCGAAGCTCCAGCTAACGGCACTCTCGTGATCAAAACTCACAACCGAAGGGACACAAAAGCACTCCTGAAGACAACCATGTTCTGTGGCAAACAGGTGGCAATCTCTCTCCACCAGAGTCGCAACTCTTGCAAAGGCACGATTTTTGCCCCCGAGATCCGCCACATGACCGAGGATGAGATCCAGTCCGACCTGAGAGGAGAGGGAGTAACACACGTCAGACGGCTGACTACCTTCCGCGATGGTCAGCGACGGGACACTAGTTTGCTCGTTCTGACTTTCGACTCCACCACCCTGCCCGACAAGGTCGCCATCGGCTGGCTCAAGAAAGACATCCGAGTTTTCATTCCCAATCCGCTCCGCTGTTTCAAGTGTCAGCGATTCGGTCACGGCAGTGCCACTTGCCGTCAGGCTGCCCGCTGTCAGAAGTGTGGTGAAGCCCCTCATGCGGACTCTGCTTGCACCAAACCAGTTACTTGTCTCAGCTGTGGTAGCTCGGAACATTCAGTCTCTTCCTCTCAGTGCCCCACGTGGAAGAAGGAAAAGCGCATCTGCGAGATCAAAGCTCAGTCCGGCTGCTCCTACCCCGACGCTCGTCGCCGTGTGGAAGCCGAAACAGCCACTCCGGCTCCTGGTCGGTCTTATGCCAAGGCCGCCCGTACAGAGACCACCTCATGCAGTACTCAGACTGACCCGATCTCAGCACTCCCCCCTCTTCAGTGTCTGAAACCCCTGACTGCCTCTACGACCACATCTACGAACACCAACGCCGCAACCGAGACCATTTTTGGTGACCCAATGCCTTCCTCCCCTCCCGACTCACAGCCCGAGGTCTCACAGGAGATCGGTCAGCAGCCAAAGCCCTCCACCGGAGCTGGTCGCTCCACTGCCGGATGGATGAGGGTCCAGCGCACGAAAGGACCCCGCCCCCAGCCTCCATCAGAGGATAGACAGTCCTCAGGCACACGCACGTCACGTCCACCTATCCGAGTAGCAATGGGCCACAACCGTGCGTCTAGTTGGGCTTCGCCCCGTCGTGGTGTAACAAACAGGTACTCTCTCTTAGAACAACAATAAACAGCATACTCCAGTGGAACTGCAGAGGCCTAGTTTCGAACTGGGCCGAAAGCAAAATGATCTTTCTTCTACTAGCACCCATAGTAATAGCGCTACAAGAAACATGGTTACCTCCAACCGATCCATATAACTTTTCGCTGTTCAACTATTCGTTATATCGATACGATGAGACTGAAGGAGAGCGGCGCCACGGCGGCTCCGCTTTATACATCAACAATGACTACGTACATGATTTGATAACGCTCAACACTCCATTGCAAGCGGTGGCTTGCACTATCCGTTTGCACGGACGGAATTTAGACATTTGCTCCATTTACATTCCTCCGAACACAGATAACCACACACTTGAAAGAAATCTCAACCGTCTAATAGCACAGTTCCGACATCCATTTCTCTTACTCGGAGACTTTAATGCCCACAGTCCGATGTGGGGCCGTAACATTAGAGTACCCGATGATGGCGGTGAAATAGTTGAACGCTTTCTCGACACGAATCACCTGGTTCTCCTTAACACAGGAGAAAACACACATTTTTCTTTAGCACACAACAGTGAATCTGCAATCGATCTTTCAATATGTTCTCCACAAATCGCTGCCCTTTTTGATTGGATAGTGGATACAGATGTTCACCACAGTGATCACTATCTAATCAAGCTTTGTACAACTTTCCGATCTGATGACGATGCTACTTCCGCTTTTATTCCTCGGTGGAATTTGAAGAAGGCAGACTGGGCTAAGTTTCAAGAGTTTTGTGCGGTTGACCACGAACAGTTCACCTCCAGAACAAGGATCACCTTTTTAACAAACACAATTTTGTCAGCCGCAAACAACTCGATTCCAACCACGACGCCACCAGGAAGAAAACGAGTTCCATGGTGGTCTTCGGAAGTAGCTAGGGCGTTGGCCAAACGGAAAAGGGCTTTTCGAAGATACCTGCGGCTCCGCGACGAGGAAAGTTTAATTTTACGTAACAGAGAAAGAGCAAAATGCAGAAGAATCATCAGAGAAGCAAAAAAGGCATCTTGGCGATCCTTTTTATCACAATTCAACACACAGACGCCACTTAGCAAAATATGGTCACTGGTCCGATCGCTTTCCGGGAAACGGACATTTTCCAGCCTTCCAATACTTCACATAAATAATGCAACCATTACGGACCCACAACAAGTAGTAAATACAATAGCAGAGACATTTTCTCGCTACAGTTCGACTACGAATTATAGAGCGGGATTTATTGAAGAATTCAGAAGAACGTCTACCTCCGAATGCATTTAGGTCCAACAACACAGAAACTTATAACGACGCTTTCTCCTTATCGGAACTACTTGATGCGATCTCCTCCACCGGAAACACATCAATAGGGCCAGATAAGCTACTCTTCCGACACTTACCCGACAATACTTTGAATTTCATGCTATTTACTTTGAACAAGTTGTGGACAAGATGTATTTTTCCAGAAGACTGGCGATCGGCAAATGTTATCCCTTTGCCAAAACCTGGGAAAGATAGGAGAAATCCCGAGAATTATCGTCCGATATCGTTGACTAGCTGTCTCGGAAAAATATTTGAACGGATGGTGGGTAAAAGACTTGAATGGTTTTTAGAGACAAATAATTTACTTTCAAAATTTCAGAGTGGTTTTCGAAAAAAAACATTCCACATATGACCATATTGTACGATTAGAAACAGACATCAGGAAGGCATTTAAACACAAAAGACACACAACTGCAGTATTTTTAGACATATCCAGAGCATATGACATGGTATATAGACCTGCACTGATTTGGAAACTACATCGTCTTGGCTTACGAGGACACCTGGCTCATTATCTAGTAGGATTTCTTTCTGGTATGCGCCACTTTCGATTACGGTGTCGCTCTCTGCACTCCAATATCTATTCACTTGAAAATGGTTTGCCGCAAGGAAGCTGTTTGTCTCCAATTTTGTTTAATATAGTGATTAACGATCTCTTCGACACAGTTCCTCAAGGTATTAGCTACTCTTTATTCGCAGACGATTGTGCTATCTGGTGTACAGATTCTGATTCTGAACACTCCATTCCTAGATTACAGATAGCTTTGAATAACATAGATGGATGGTCTCGAAAAAATGGTTTCGTTTTCTCACCAGCCAAATCAGCTGTCATGACATTTACGAAAAATACTCATATGCGTGATACATCCCATCTTCGGCTTTCTGGCAACATTATTCCACGTGTAGCTTCATTTAAGTTCCTTGGAATAGTTTTGGATTCTCGACTTAGCATGGTAAAACACGTACAACATGTTAAAGCCAAATGCTCCAAGCGTCTGAATTTATTCAGGTGCATAGCAGGCACGGAGTTTGGAGTGGATAGGAAAACCATGCTTCGGTTGTACAAGGCCATAGTTTTGCCCATCATAGAATGTGGAGGAGTTATTTATTCAGGGGCAAGTGAAAATACACTTAAAAAATTAGACACCATACAGAACACCTTTATTCGTATCGCCATTGGCGCCATGAAGACCACTCCAATTCCATCTCTTCAGGTTGAAGCGGTCGTACCTCCCCTGCAAATTCGAAGAATGGAACAATCATTACGCTTTATAGCAAAACTTTCATATCATCCATATCACAGCACACACCCATCTCTTCGTGTGTTACCCTTCATACATCACAATTACTTAGGTCCGGCAGAGAGAAGATCCGGCCTCACGATTGCTTCTCGAGCTAGAAAATTTTCTACTGACTTAAACTACATCCAACCAAACATTTTACCACTTCCGAAGCTTAACATAGTACCATGGCGTAGAAAAGACAGAGAAGTTTTATTCCTTTTTGATTGCTCGAAAAAACATATGACAGTAGAAGAAGTACAGCAACAATTTTACCAAGTACGTGAGCAATTCCAGGACTTCCACTTCATCTACACAGATGGTTCGAAAAGTGGTCATCGCACGTCCAATGCAATTTTCTACAATGGTGATGAACAAATAGTATCTCAAATCCGCTTACAAAATGAAACAAGTATATTCACTAGTGATGTCAATTACGGAAAATCGGAATACCGATACCAAACCAAATACCAACCAAAACCACGGGAAAATACCGAAACCAAACCAACTTGGGAAACTGAGGGAATACCAACTTTTTACCGATTTATTAGCCTCTTATACATTAGTTAGGGCTTATGATACCAACAAAATACCAAACACATTACGATTGAAATACCAAATACCAAGTTGGTATCGGTTTGGTATCGGTATACCAAAAAGTTGGTATCCGTTTGACATCTCTAATATTCACCGCAGAACAGCACGCGGTGCTTGAAGCACTGAAGCTCACACAAAACAAACAATGGAACAAAGTAGTAATATGCACCGACTCCCGATCGGTTATTCAATCTTTACAAAGTAAGCATCCGTCATCGCCATTGCACATACACATATATAACTTACATCAAACATTATCAACGAATGGTATACAAATCAAGTTTATTTGGATCCCTGGGCACAGCGGCATACATGGCAGCATATTTACGTCTGGACAACGAGTTGCGTTGGAGAGGCCGGAAATAGTGGCGATTTCAGGACCGCAAGAATGGACCGTCATTGGAATGATTCTTTTTTAAACCGTAAACTGTTTTCGGCCGGAATTAAATAGTTACTACAAAATATTTTGTAATTACGTTTCCACCAAGAATGAATGCCATCAGGGCTAAATTTTTAATACTATTGCATTTTGTCAAGAAGCATATAGTGCTGTTATATTGCAGTTTTAGCGCGTTTGTTACAAAATATGAAGTGAATAAGCGTCAGTGTAATTCATCAACAGTGCCAGAAGTTAAATTGAGGGAAAGCTATGCTAATTGCTCTTGTCCATCCACTAAAATTTACTAAATATTTTGCTTTGTGTATTCCAAAAGGAGAGGGAACTATTTCATTTGTGCCTTCATGTCAGAATTGAAGGTGGATCATTAAATTTTCAACGCAATTTACAAACAAGCATTTGGTCTTTCTCGTTTATAAGCAGTGGCTAAGAAAAGGTTGATCAATCCTGAAGTTCAGTCATCGTACCTCAACTTGGCAGCAAGATCCCCCAAGGACAGAGGATATATTGTATACATATCCTGTAAATCAAAACAAACAAGCATTTGGTCTTTCTCGTACCTATATAAGCAGTGGCTAAGAAAAGGTTGATCAATCCTGAAGTTCAGTCATCATACCTCAACTTGGCAGCAAGATCCCCCAAGGACAGAGGATATATTGTAAACCTGTCCTGTTAATCAAAACATTTTTGTGCCTTCAAAGGCTTAAGTTATCTGTGGTGTGTTCGGAGTTAGGCTATATGGCCATTTTTGTTGTATGTTTATGTGGAGATTGAATATAACTGTGACCCTGTGCTTGTTTGTATACTTACGGTCAAACAGGGAACAGCACATTCACATAACATACTCTACTCACCTAGCACCTAACTCATAGCTGTACCCTGCAGGATCTGTACTTGTTCATGTCTCGAGCATTAACAAAGCACTAAAGTAGCTTAGTAATCATTTCCCACATTTTCTGAGCATCTAACATGACATACAGCAGTGCAGAGCAGCTTCAGAGAAGAAACACTTTAAATGCACAGACTCACACCAGCCACCCAATGAGCCAGTTCCTCAGTTGACTGTTTCACTGCACAGCTTGGCAATGTGAGCTAACTTTTGGCAAGCTGAAGGTTAGCAGGTAAGATTGAGTTAGGGTGAGTACCTACCTATAACTGGGTGCTACTGCCATGCAGGTCTTGGGTAGGCTGCAAATATGTGTGATGATTGAGGTTAGGTCAGCTGTCAGGTAAGTCAGGTTCAGGTATGCTCATTGCTCAGGTCACATTTTTATGGACATTTGGCAAATTAAAAAACTAACAATCTGATCTAAGCTAACCCGACTAAACATACTCAACTACTGACCATAGGAACTGAGCACCTACCTACTTGTGCCTACATCTCATACCATGTCAAAGTAGAGTTCCTTGGTGGAATATTACCCTCAGTACTTTTTATCCCAGCCCTGTGAAGAAAACTAATACTTCTAAGCTCTGAGTCACTGCTGGCCATCCACAGGAAGAAACGCTGAGACTGAGAGCTTTGCCATTGTATATTGGACCAATAATGACTATCACGAATGACTATGAACACATAATATGATCACATCGTTGCATGGATTGTCACATTGACAATTTTACTACAATCCTTTTTTAAAGAAATACAGTGATGATGATTAACATCAAAATCAACATACAGTGGATTTAGTGATCCAAGCTTTCTCCTCCAGTAGACCAGTAGCAATGGAATGATCGCATGTTTCATTTGCCAGACACTGAGTACCTGATGCACATTACAATCTGCATAGCATCTAAGCATAGTAAAACTGCCCAAGTCCATTCATTCTAGATTTTAACTTGATAGTTAGCACTAATTTATCTTGCTGTTGTAAGTTATCATTCAATATTCATACCAATACATCAATATGCGCTCATCAGTCAACATTTTCTGGCATGATCCAGTCCTGCTCAGCATGCTCTTCAGTATTGCTCCAAGGTCTGCAATATTATAGCTTGTTTTTGGACAATAAGCTCTTTTAATTTTACTTTTTCTTGCCGATATATGAGCCCGATCAACTTGCGTTTATCAACCAAAATTTCATAACTTGTTCAACTTGATATTGATATTGCTCAGTACTCAGTAGTCAGGACCTCTGTCAGCCTCCTGGATACTTCAGATTGTTTTCAGTCAACATGCTTCTTAAATATGATATAAGTCAATCTTAAGGGGTTCAAAACATCCAACAAAACGACGTACAAGAGCAAGAAAACCACCAGATAAACTAAAAAATGGCCTTGGAACAGATCCAAGTTGTGTGCTCCATTTGTTTGTTTACAATGATTGTAGTGCTGATGTATTTTTAGGACTCTGAACGTCGGCTTATAAAAAAATGAAACGTTTTTACAAAAGTTGTAAGGCAAGTAATATTTATCTGAAAGAACTAAAATATTCAAAAGCCAAACACTATGTAATACATGAATCGGAACGAAAAAATAACCCAAAAATCCAGCCTAATTACCGGCTCCTAAAACTGCAACACAATCAGCACTTTTCCCCGCAACTCGTTGTCCAGACGTAAATATGCTACATGGCAATGTCCAAGCCGACAAATACGCCAGAAATGCACTAGCACTTACTCATATCACAAATATTCCAATTGAATATCAAAGCATTAAAACAATTCTTAGACAAAAAACACTTCGTCTTTGGAGAAAACAATGGTTGGAGGTAACTCGAGCAGCGCAACTTCGTCGTATTAAAAAAGATATTACTGAATGGCAGAGTTCAAACAGAAACAATAGGGATGAAGAAAAGGTATTAGCTCGGCTCCGCTTGGGACATACTTGGTACACACACAGTTACATTTACAAACAAGATGCTCAACCAACATGTAATGTATGCCGAACCCCGGTTACAGTCGAACACATAATCATCCAGTGTCCAAAATACGAAAGGGAAAGGCACCAACTCCGGAACCATTGCAACAGGCACGTTTTACCATTCACATTGGCTACAATTCTTGGAGACTCAGAAGACGGTTTGCAAGATCTTTTATTCCATTTTCTTCGAAACACAGCTTTTCACAAGACTATAAAAAAATCCACAGTTTAGTATAGAATAACACAACAAGGGCATGAAATGGTCAGTATGGCCGAAATGCCCAAAATTCCAAAATCAATCAATCAATCAAAGTCCGAAAAGCCATCTATCCGTGCTTCTATCCTCAGGATACTGAAATCCTTCTCCTCCACGCCACGACCCCCCTCCGGGCTGGACAGGCAACTTTATCTCATGCGGGCTGCTCCCTTGGAGCGGCACCGCCGCTCCCGAGGGAGCGCATTCCGTAGCCGGGTGCAGTGAGTGCCTTGGGGCTGCGTGGCCTGTCCTCTGGACGGGCTCAGCCCCGGCGACTCACTAGGGTGCCTGCCCAGACCAATGTCTCCCCCTAATTCCTATCATCCTTCCGGCTCTGCAATGGTCTTGTCAGACCGAAAGGGCCTAACCCAACAAAACAAAACAAACGTCCGAAAAGCATCAAATCCTCGTCAAATAGAAATTTGATGACAAGCGGCTGCGCCACTTGCTTTGTTGCGTGGTAGGAAAAATTGCGGCACCAGCCAATTTGCTTTCGAATGGTGTTTGATTGTATGTATGTATGTATGTATATTTGCTAAAATCCATCCATAAGACATGGTTTTTCAGGAGTTGCGTCATACAGGTATACGGTTAAAACAAATAAAAGCAACACAGGGGTGATCGTGAAAGTAGCGCTTACACAGCCAGGTTAAAAAGCATCACAGTCTCATCCGGCAGCAGCACATCACATCACGCGGCGAAGCGACGCCCGGAAGGAGGACAGTGTCTGCTGTCCAGTGACAGTCGGGGACAGCTGGTTCCAGGAGGCAGCTGCACGGTACCGGAACCCCCTCTGAGTGGCCGACAGTCGGCATCTGGGCAGCTCGAGATCGCCGGCCTCAGATGAGCGCGTTGTCCGGCTGGACACAGTGGATCTCTGGACGAACATGGTGCGGATGGCGGGCGGACAAAGCTGCTGGTGAAGAGCTTTGTACACTTTCAGGAGGTCCCTCTCCCGCACCAGCTGCTCCACCTGCTTCCAGCCCAGGGATACCACAGCCGGACCGACCCTCTCCCGACACCGCACGCCTGTCACGATGCGAGCGCTGAACTTTATAAGTTTTTGGATGCGAGCAAGTTGTGTTTTTATCGCTCCGCCCCAGACCGAGATGCAGTACAAAATATGGGGAAAGACGTGCGTTTCAATGATAAGTTTCATGATTTCGCTATTAAAGTGGTGACGGAAACGGTAAAGTGAAATCAGTAGGGCGTTGCACCTTTTGACGATTAGTCCAATGTGAATTTCCCAGGTCATACATGGGTCTATGGTCACACCAAGCAGCCTGATGCATGGCGAGGGCTTTGTGACCACGCCCTCTATGGTGATATGAAAGTTGTTTGTGTTTTTGATGGCTTGCCGAGTGCCGATGATGCAAAAGTCTGTTTTTGTAGGGTTCATTTTTAGCGAATTTGATCGGAACCAGAGCTGCAGCGAATCCAAAGAGTTTTCTATGCGCACTTTGAGTTGAGCTAAGTTTTGAGGATCGGGCAGTGAGTGATCGAGCAGCTGGGTGTCGTCAGCGTACGCAATCACTCGGCAGCCCGGCAAGTGACAATGCAAGTCATTTGTGAACAGGCTGAAGAGGATCGGTCCGGCTATCGAGCCCTGAGGGACGCCGAAGCTGACCGGCAATGTCGCCGATCCACCCTTCACCAGCTGCCCCCGGCCACTCAGGTAGCTCTGGAACCATCCAGGATCGATTCCGTACCATCCTAGCTTTGATAGGAGGACGCCGTGGTCGACGCTGTCGAAGGCCTTACTGAGGTCAGCGGCCGTAATCGATGATATTTCACCCCTCTCGGAGTTACGGCTGATCCAATCGACAGCGTCGAGCACGGCGTCCTCTGTACAGTGGCACGACCTGTAGGCATATTGGCTGTGATACAGAATGTTGTTATCAGTTAGGTACCGAGACAGTTGATTGCAGACCATTTTCTCTGTAAGTTTTGCCAGATGAGACAAAAGTGAAATGGGACGATAGTTCGAGGCCTGATCTATATCGCCCTTCCCCTTATATATAGGCACAATCTCGGCGATTTTCCACGCGTCCGGGAACGAGCATTTTATCATTGATGTGTTGACAATTTTCAACAAGTGCGGGCCAATCACAGGAAAGCAGCGTTTCACGGCACTAAGGGGCACGCGATCCAGACCGACGAGTTCATCTCTCTAACCGCTCTGCCCAGCTCGGGCAGAGTGGCCGGCGCGAGACGGAAGGCCGATGACACAACGATGGGCGGGCGAGGTGGCCGCCCAGCCGCGACATCGTCCCTCAGGTCGTCCGCGATCTTCGACCCCACTGACGAGAAGAAGTCGTTGAAGCTGTCAGCCCTGGCCTGCAGTTCGCCCTGACTGGAGTCTGAGGTGGGCGCTGCCGAGTCAGAGGTCAGGAAAAACCGCTTCAGGCTGCTCCAGAACTGGCGGCGATCGGAGGTCACGAGCTGGCGGCCGAGAAACTCTCGACGGGCTCGCGCCAGCCGACCCTTGACCGAGTTACGCCGACGACAGAAATCGGCTCGTGACTCGGGGGTGCGCAGGTCAAGCCAGGCTCGATACGCCGCGTCCCGCTCCGCCATCGCCTCGCGGAGGTCAGGATCGTCCGTGATCCATGGGCAGCCAGCGCGTCGGTAGCGCCTCGTGCGGGCTGGGCAGTGCCGGTCGATGACCTCCCACCGTGTCGCCGTGAACTTCTCCACCATCGTGTTGATGTCGCCCTCCGTGTTCAGAAACGTCCAGTCTTGGAGCAGAAGATCAAGGCAGATGGCGTCCCAGTCTGCATGTCTCCAGCTCCGTGTCGTTCGCTCCACCGGCAGCTTCCTAAGCCTGCCGACAGGGGCGCTTATTGCGATCGGGAGATGATCGCTGATGTCGGTTTCTATCACCTCGATTCATGTTGATGTGTCGTCTAGAAGCATAGATATGGACGGAAATTTGAAGAGAAATTAAAAAAGAACTGTTCTGAGGGCGTTGTTGGATGAAATTTGGGTGATACGGGGTCAAGACGGGTCAAAGGGGTCAGCCCCGGTCGCTTTGGGTCAGGCCAGGTCACATGGTCACCTCTCGTCCGCTGGGATCAGCCCGGGCCACTGGTCTGCTTTTGCCTCCACCACTACCCCTACCACTACCCCTACCCCTACCACTACCCCTACCACTACCACTACCCCTACCACTACCCCTACCCCTACCCCTACCAGTACCCCTACCACTACCCCTACCCCTACCCCTACCCCTACCACTACATCTACCCCTACCACTACTACTACCCATACTCCTACCCCTACCCCTACCACTACCCCTACTACTACCCCTACTACTACCCCTACCACTACCCCTACCCCTACTACTACTCCTACCACTACCACTACCCCTACCCCTACCCCTACCACTACCACTACACTACCCCTACCCCTACCCCTACCCCTACCAACACCGCTGGGTCATGTCAGGTCACAGAATAATTCGTGCCATTCCATTGCCCTTACTCGATTTTGTCGGAAATGGCGCTTTGTGGCAAATGTGGCGCATTGCGGCAAATGCGGCGCATTTTCACCCGTCGATTGAGCATGTATCCTTGTACCAAATTGTACCCTTACCGGACCATATTTGACAAAACTGTGCGAGCTGCGGCAAAAATGGCGCGTTGTGACCAATGTGGCGCATTGCGGCAAACGCGGTGCATTTGTAAACTCGTATCACAAACTATTCCCATTGAATGAAAATCAACACATTCTCTAGCCACTTTTTATTCAAATTAAAAACTTACCGATCCGCCAATGCGAGGCACCCGCCGCCGATCGGCATGCATTTAGTTCACAAAGTTTGTCGACCCCGGCTCTCAATGAAGATCTACGAACCGATCAAAATTTCATTGGCGTTCTTCCGGCGCCCGCCACGTGCCAACCGTGCACCCCAGCGAGTGGAAACCTAGAAAAGGCGCTGACCCGCTCTGTCACCTAGAAGGTGTGCAAATTTCAGTCCCCTGCGCCGTACCGTCTGCCCTGTAGGCCGGCTAAATTGAACCCACTACACGGCGTGGCGGACAAACAGACAAACAAACAAACAAACAAACAGATGGATCCTGTTCAAATAGTAGTATAGACAAGCGGCTGCGCCACTTGCTTTGCTGCGTGGTAGGAAAAAATTGCGGCACCAGCCAATTTGCTTTCGAATGGTGTTTGATTCATGTCGATGTGTTGTCTAGAAGCGTAGATATGGACGGAAATGTGAAGAGAATTTAAAAAATAACTTCTGAGGGCGATGTTGGATGAAATTTGGGTGATA
Organism: Amphibalanus amphitrite; assembly: GCF_019059575.1. Classification (NCBI taxonomy): domain Eukaryota; kingdom Metazoa; phylum Arthropoda; class Thecostraca; order Balanomorpha; family Balanidae; genus Amphibalanus; species Amphibalanus amphitrite. The sequence continues at coordinate 677,557 of NW_024881717.1, read as the reverse complement.
CGGGGTCAATACGGGTCAAAGGGGTCAGTCCCGGTCACTTTGGGTCAGGCCAGGTCACATAGGTCACCTCTCGTCTGATGGGATCAGCCCGGGCCACTGGTCTACTTTTGCCTCCACCACTACCCCTACCCCTACCCCTACCCCTACCACTACCCCTACCTCTACCACTACCCCTACCACTACTCCTACCACTACCCCTACTACTACCCCTACCCCTACCCCTACCACTACATCTACCACTACCCCTACCCCTACCCCTACCAATACTACCAGTAAAACGCCTTTTGGGCCAAGAACGAGCGAGCGAGATAGTGAGCCCTGCACGTGCGGAAGGGCGAGAGGGTACTTCCAACGGGCTTGCGCAAAGCACCTTTCTAACCGGTCGCTAGCAGTGTACCAAATTTGAACGCAATCGGCCCAGCCGTTCCTGAGATCTGGAAGCGGCATTCTGCACGTGCGCACGTGCAAACGGGGTCTAAACTGACTTTTGCACGGCACCCTACTAACTGGTCCCCAACCGTGTACCAAATTTGAGCGCAATCGGCCCAGCCGTTCTCGAGATCTGGAAACGCCCCCTGCACGTGCGCACGTGCAGTAGCACCTTAACCGCAACATATGGGAATGCATTGCCTGGTGGGTGCCTACTTGTATGCCAAGTTTCAGCGAAATCGCCCCAGTAATTACCGAGTTATTAAAATGGGAACAAATTTGACACCTCGTATTGTTGTATTTTGCACGTGCACTGGGGGTGACCCACAAGCATGGAGAGTATCCTATTTTTGGTAGAAGGGATGCTGCTACCCCACAAAAATTACCGCAAGTCAATCGCCCAAGCGGCTGCTGAGATATGAGCCTCTCAAAGTCACTAATTTTGCAAAACAGCTTGAACACCCTTGACTTTTCACGTGGCACGTGCCACGATGGTCACTGAGATGTATCAAAAGTGGTCAATTACGGAGTAGAAGGGATGGGGCTACCCAGCAAAAAAGACCGCAGGCCAATCGGTCCAGCGGTTGCTGAGATATAAGCCTCTCAAAAGCGTTACAGGCCGGGCCGGGCCGGGCCGGGCCGGGCCGCTCATGCTGAGATTTTTCCGTTATATTGAAAAGACTCACTTCGCTCGCTGCGCTCGCTCGCTCGTAACTACCCATACTCCTACCCCTACCTCTACCCGTACCCCTACCACCACCCCTACTACTACCCCTACTACTGCCCCTACCACTACCCCTACCACTACTACTACCCCTGCCACTACCCTTACCACTACCCTACCCCTACCACTACCCCTACCCCTACCCCTACCCCTACCCCTACCCCTACCAAAACCGCCGGGTCATGTCAGGTCACAGACTAATTTGATCCAATGAGTGCTAAACAATCAGACTTTAAGTGTTCCCAGCCCTGCTCCTATTCGTGCCATTCCATTACCCTTAATTGTATTTGCCGGAAATGGCGCATTGTGACAAATGTGGCGCATTGCGGCAAATGCGGCGCATCTGTACCTGTTGTTTGAGCATGCATCTTGACACCAAATTACACCCATATCGGACTATATTTGACAAAACTGTGCGAGTTGCGGCGAAAATGACGCCCTGAGATAATTGTGGCGCATTGCGGCAAACGCGGTGCATTTGTAAACTCGTATCACAAACTGTTGCCATTCAACGAAAATCTACACAATCTCTCGCCACTATTTATTCAAATTAAAACTTGCCCATCCGCCAATGCGAGGCACTCGCCGCCGATCGGCATGCATTTAGTCCCCAAAGTTTGTCGACCCCGGCTCTCAATGAAGATCTACGAACCGATCAAAATTTCATTGGCGTTCTTTCAGCGCGCCCCACGCGCGAACCGTGCACCCCACCGACTGCAGACCCAGCAAAGGCACACGCCCGAAGCGTCGTCTACGCGGTGCGCAAGTTTCAGCCACCTCCTCGCAACCGTTTGACCTCCACGCGCCGATAACTGACCCCAAGTCACCGAAAATTTCACCAAAACTGCGAACTGCAATATATTGGGGAGACCAAGTGTGGACAGACAGAAAGACAGACAAACAGACGGACTGATCTCAAATAGTAATATAGATGTATAAATTTTTCATGAAAACATGTGCAATACATGTGACAATATACCTATGCATTCATTTTCCCTGTACACCTACCAGTTTCTGTGGTACACACAGAGTTTTGGAGATCTTCCAATTTTGTGAAAATGTAACATGATTTTCAAAACCATTTTGGGACCAAAACATTTGCATAAAAACATGCCATGTTGTCCTATAGTCGAGAGCAAAACAGTGTCAACTACCACACTGAACACTCAAGCTTTTATTTAACCTTCTCAAATTAGGAACTTAATAACTTATGACTCAAAATTTTCCCACGCAACTGTCCCTTAGCACTCCGCTGTCCCTTAACACCCCGTTTTACGGTACCGGTTGTTTGCTCAGACGGCTCATCCTTTAGCTCTTCCTGGCTCGTTGGGTTGTCCTCAATGACAGCCACTCCGATATGTGTACAGGGTGTTCGCGAAAATATGTCATGATTTTATCTGCTTCCTGGAGGACCCTTGTCAAAGTTAGGTGTATTATTTTTTATTCATTCAATTAAACAAATTTTCAAGTTTTGTTTCATGTGTTTTTTAGCTAGTTTGTTCCAACATGTTGCTCTCTACGGACCAGAAAACAAAAATAGTAAAATGGTACTGGGAGACGCAGTCCATTGTGGCCGTCCAGCGACGCTATCGCACCTGCTTTAAAACGTCCACTGCGCCTTGCGCAAGGACGATTTTGCGACTGCAAGAAAAGTTCATTGGAAAGGGCACAGTCAAAAATGAGAACAAGGGACAAAGTGGCAGAAAAAAGTTCAAAAGGGTCCAAAAAATGGTAAAAAAGATCAAGCAGTTGATCACCAGGGTGCCTTCCAAATCCATCCGGCAGCTCGCGCAAGAAGTTGGGCGCGGCCCCACCCTGGTACATTCTGTCCTTCACACTGACTTGGGACTCAAGCCGTACAAGATCAAGATCCAGCAGGCGCTCTCAGAAGAAGATAAAAAGCAAAGGCTGGCCTTTGCCATGTGGTTGAAGGACAAGGTCAACTCCGATCAACAGTTCACCAGCCGTGTCTGGTTTTCTGACGAGGCCCACTTCTACCTTCATGGAGACCCCAACCGACAAAACAGTCGCCTTTGGGCGGATAATGTACCACCTGAGGCTGTGTCAGAACGTCCACTTCACAGTCCGAAGGTCACCGCTTGGTGCGCGATGAGTGCAAGTGGTGTTGTGGGACCTTTTTTCTTCGAGTCCCCGAATGGATCCACCACCACTGTTGATCAACACGGCTACGCAGCAGTGCTGGAGAAGTTTTGGCAACAGCTGTGCGATCACCAAAAGCAACACAAGATCAGGAACGGCACATATTGGTTCCAGCAGGATGGGGCTCCGGCTCACACTTCCAGACTTGCTCTGCAGTGGCTGGTTGACCACTTCGGAGCTCGTATCCTGAGCAGGAAGACCCCCACCCCATGGCCGGCACACTCACCAGATCTCACACCCATGGACTTCTACCTATGGGGATATCTCAAATCTGAGGTCAGAAAAACGAAGGCCAAGAGTCTGGCCGAGCTCAAGAGAGCGATAACAGAGGCCGCCCGTGCGATCACTACGGACACGTGCGTCCGAGTGATCCGACAAGTGGAAGCTCGGGCCGAGCTTTGCATAAGCCGGAAGGGGGGCCATGTGGAAAACGGGGTGTAGAGTGCGTACGACTCAACGCATGACAATGTGACATGTCTGAAATAAAACTTGAAGGACATAGCTATTTGGAGCTGAAAGATTTTTCATTTTATCTTTCTTGAGTTTTCTAGAATAGTGCAACGAAATCATGACATATTTTCGCGAACACCCTGTATGTAGGGGAGGTTGGGGTAATTTGGCCGCTTTTTTTAGAAAACAATGTAACTTAAAATTGACGATACATTTCTGCGTTTTTTCAACGCTGGCAGGTGTCGCATTTATTTTACTTTACTGGACAGTGAACTTGAAATGATAGAGTAATTACTTATATTGTAACTGTGACGTATTACAAAGGTCTGCAAGGCGGCCAAATTGCCCCACTAGCAGGGTGGGGCAATTTGGGTGACCCTGAAGTGACCATCAGTGACCGTGAAGAAGTCCCATGGACGAAATATAGGTATTTTTCAAAGAATTTTGCATTTCATTTACCATTCGGAACCTAATATGAGCAAAGGCTATTATATCTCAATGATAATCAAGATAAATATCATAATAACCAGAACGCCTTTTGGGGCGACCAACGGAGCGAGCGAGAGGGTGGGCCTTGCACGTGCGAAATTGCGAGGGGGTACCTCCAACTAACTTGTGCACTGCACCCTACTAGCCGGTCCCTAGCGATGTGCCAAATTTGAGCGCAATCGGCCTAGCCGTTCGCGAGATCTGGAAGCGGGACTCTGCACGCGCGCACGTGCAAAAGGGGTCCCAAGTGACTTTTGCACGGCACCCTACTAATCGATCCCTAACTATATACCAAATTTCAGCGCAATCGGTTCAGCCGTTCTCAAGATCTGGAATCGACCCCTGCACGTGCGCACACGCAGCGGCACCCCATTGTGGCACATGGATATGCCTTGCCTAGTGGGTGCCTACCTACATGCCAACTTTCAGCGCAATCGGCCAGGTAGTTACCGAGATATTGTAACAATTACGAAATTGACACCTTCGTTTTGCACGTGGCACGTGCATAAGGGGTCATCCACATGTATCGGGAGTAGTCCAATGCTTGGTAGAAGGAATGAAGCTACCCTAAAAAATTACCGCATGTAAATCGGTCAAGTGGTTGCTGAGATATAAGCCTCGCAAAAGCGTCCGCACGGCCGGGCGGCCGGCCGGTCGCGCATACTCAGAAATTTCCGTTAATCTAAGGAAAGACTGCGCTCGCTTCGCTTCGCTCCGTAATTACGGAGCGAGCGAAGCGAGCGTAGTCTTTCCTTAGATTAACGGAAATTTCTGAGTATGAGCGGCCGGCCGGCCGGCCGGCCGTGGTCACGCTTTTGCGAGGCTTATATCTCAGCAACCACTTGACCGATTTACACGCGGTAATTTTTGTAGGGTAGCTTCATTCCTTCTACCAAGTATTGGACTATTCCTGATGCATGTGGGTGACCCCTTATGCACGTGCCACGTGCAAAACGAAGAGGTGTCCGTTTTGTAATTGTTGCAATATCTCGGTAACTACTTGGCCGATTGCGCTGAAAGTTGGCATGTAGGTAGGCACCCACTAGGCACTGCATATCCATGCGCCAGAGTTGGGGTGCTGCTGCACGTGCGCACGTGCAGGGGTCGTTTCCAGATCTCGAGAACGGCCGGACCGATGGCGCTCAAATTTGGTACACGGTTAGGGACCAGTTAGTAGGGTGCCGTGCACAAGTCAGTTGGGACCCATTTTGCACGTGCGCACGTGCAGGGTGCCGCTCCCAGATCTCGAGAACGGCTGGGCCGATTGTGCTCAAATTTGGCACATCGCTAGAAACCGGTCAGTAGGGTGCCGTGCACAAGTCAGTTGGAGGTACCCCCTCGAAATTTCGCACGTGCAAGACTCACCCCCTCGCTCGCTCCGTTAGTCGCCCCAAAAGGCGCTATACTGGTAAATATCATATATGATTACGGAGCGAGCGAAGCGAGCGTAGTCTTTCCTTAGATTAACGGAAATTTCTGAGTATGAGCGGCCGGCCGGCCGGCCGTGGTCACGATTCTGCGACGCTTATATCTCAGCAACCACTTGACCGATTTACACGCGGTAATTTTTGTAGGGTAGCTTCATTCCTTCTACCAAGTATTGGACTATTGCCGATGCATGTGGGTGACCCCTTATGCACGTGCCACGTGCAAAACGAAGAGGTGTCACTTTTGTAATTGTTGCAATATCTCGGTAACTACTTGGCCGATTGCGCTGAAAGTTGGCATGTAGGTAGGCACCCACTAGGCACTGCTTATCCATGTGCCAGGGTTGGGGTGCTGCTGCACGTGCGCACGTGCAGGGGTCGTTTCCAGATCTCGAGAATGGCTCGACCGATTGCGCTCAAATTTGGTACACAGTGAGGGACCGGTTAGTAGGGTGCCGTGCACAAGTCAGTTGGGACCCATTTTGCACGTGCGCACGTGCAGGGTGCCGCTTCCAGATCTCGAGAACGGCTGGGCTGATTGTGCTCAAATTTGGCACATCGCTAGAGACCGGTTAGTAGGGTGCCGTGCACAAGTCAGCTGGAGGTACCTCGTCGAAATTTCGCACGTGCAAGGCCCACCCTCTCGCTCGCTCCGTTAGTCGCCCCAAAAGGCGTTATACTGGTAAGTATTATTACGAGCGAGCGAGCGCAGCGAGCGAAACGAGTCTTTTCAACATAACGGAAAAATCTCAGTATGAGCGGCCCGGCCCGGCCCGGCCCGGCCTGTAACGCTTTTGAGAGGCTTATATCTCAGCAACCGCTGGACCGATTGGCCTGCGGTCTTTTTTGCTGGGTAGCCCCATTCCTTCTGTAGGGAGGGTTTTCAACGGGAGCGAGCGAACGGTGGCCGTTTTCAGTTGTTGCATGTGATACTTGGTGAACTCCCTCTTCCGTTCATCTTTCGGAGGCGGGTCAGTCAACGGTGTACACAGTGGCGTAGCCAGAAATCAGCGAAAGGGAGGGCTATGGTGCTCGAGTGGGCGACTTTTTCCCTTGAGAGGGGCGCCATTGTCAGCTAGTGACAGGGTCGTCAGTCTAAAATGTAACGTCATGTTCATGCATGATTTGTAGTACTAGGTGTTGCAAAATACGAAGTATATGAACCAGGTTTCGCTGATTTTTCATAAAATCCAATTAATGTTATTTGCAGCCCGGCGTTTTTTAAATAAAAAAAAAACTTAATCTTGATGAATATTTAGCCCGATATAGGAAAAGATCTAAGGCTACATATATTTGATTCTCAAAATACGCATCCATGCGGATTCAATTCGGTAAAATATACGTTGGTCGATTGAGGCACAATCTTTATCCTTTGCAAAAAAAAAGATACCTACACATATAGGTTCACTCACTGATCCAAAGTGAGCTGTGTCACTTGTGGGCTGCAGCCTGTGGTCGACCGCGGTGGCTGTGCTTAGAATCTCAGACCGCACGTATGTATGTGGGATTCACGCTGCGACTAATTGCCTAAATTGGAATCAAGGAAAAATTTGAACATTTAAGACTATGAGATCCACCATGACATCCCAACTCATTGTCATACCAGCAGCGACTGCAGTCAGAGGCGACCGAACGCAGACATACGTTCTGGATTTTTTTCTCTACAAATCACCTTTACAATTCGATGTCTAGTGCGCGCAACCCCTACTTGTGGACATGCATGACTGCATGAGTGCCAGATGGATGATGCGTGAGACTCTCCCATATAGTGGCACGAAGGTAAAGGATGTCTTCGGCCGACGTAGTATAGAAGACGACCTTTGATGATGTGAGTGTGCATGATGGACTTCGAATAGGCGCCATAGAAACCTGCCGATCTCAGCGAACATTCGCCTTTCGTAATCCCCAGACCAAATATCTACATTGAGGCCCAGGTCAATTTTGCGACCTCTACATTACCCATTAGTTGACCCGCGCCGTGCGGGTGGCCTGTGTTTTCCGTGTCGTGCTGGGGGAGGGCGGCGTTTTCACGCCCCTTCTAACTCGGTTCCTGGGCAACGTATCGATGTTAGAGTGAGTTTGCGAAATCTGTGGATCCGCGGATTTCCTAGGGTATCCGCGAAGTCCCTAGTGGCTCCGCGGATGAACATCAAGTCTAGTATATTCGCGGATAAACGGGCGGGGATCCGCGGATGAACAAGACTCTTCAGGATAACCGCGAACTCCCTGAAGAGTTGACGAGATCCGCGAACCACCCGGGGAATCCGCGGAGTAACGATTCATTCTAGTGAGTTTGCGAAGTTCCTATGCGTTTCGTGCAGCTACCTAGACTAGAATGCATGGCATATTGGGTAGATCATCTGCGACTTAACCCGCGCCCCGTTGGGGTCTGCCGGAGCAACGCGCCCTGTTGTGGGGGGGGGGGCATTTTGGCCCCCTCCCCCTAAGATCTCGAGAACCACGCAACATAGCAACAAGCCGCAAACAGTGTTGGGTAGCCCCGGCGGAGAACTACCTTGTGACCCAATTTCATTGACCTAGGTCGAAGCGAGTGAGGTCAGGTTAAATGTCGAATTTTCACCGTTTACAGGCATTTCAAGAAATGTGTTGTAAAATCGAGTAAAATGCATGTCATTGAAAATCATCGATGGGAATTGTTCGTTAAACACATATTTTGCTAGCTGAGGTCACTGATGCCAGGTCAGGTCACTGAGGGTCAGAATATGAAAATATCATGTGATTCATGTTTTATGGTCCATTTTACATGACAAATGCGATTATGTGGGTCAGGCAGCCTTTGGGGCCAGTTAAGGTTATGTTCTGTTGAAGTTCAGGTCAAGGTCAGGTCAAATGAGGTCAAATTTAAGCTGATTTAAAAAATGGTAATCGATTCGATGCAGCTCGTCACGGGGAGCCTAATGGTGGTCTTTGTTTTGCGCTACGTGGTCTAGAATTGCTAAAAATAGAGTTAAAAAATTTGACGTCATCAATTTTGAACAGTTTTTTTCGCTATAGCTTGGCCAAAAAAGGAGATATCGATCTAAAATTTGGTATGGAGATAGAAGATCGCACGGACTATCATACATATTCCGTTTTTTTTCGTAATGCAAAAATTTTGGGATAATTTTGCGTTTTTCTAAAAAAGACTAAGTTTTTTTGGGGGGTTAAAATCCCACAATTTTAAAAAATCCGAGATAACAGTTTTTAGCGCCGTTTTATTTCTACTCAACCACATAAAGAACTTTGAAATTACTTGGTAACCGTAGCTTTTGTGATGGTTTCAAAATTTCATGTTTTTTGGTCATTTTTGCTCGAACATGACCTCAGTTTGACCTCAATAACTCCTGACCTAAGGTGACGTAAGACTTGAAATTTTGTGTGAAGATGTCAAATCGATGCCCGGGAAGGAACTAAAAATTTGGCATTCAGGATAAACCATAGGGGGGGGGGGGGGCACATTGCCTCCCCCAACGGGGCGAGGGCTAACCCTCGCCCGTATTATTGTTTTCTCGGACGCTACCGTGTGCGGGGGGAGGGGTCCGCGGGGGAGGGTTCCGTTGGAACCCTTGCCGTGCGGCCCCTGATCGAGCTAAACCTTTCGCGGAAAAAAATAGCTTGCTTTCCGTGGTTACATAGAAGAAGCCAATAATACCCAAACCATACGGCCCCAGGCCATTGGTATTTGGTTGACATTCCAGGTCGATTCCAAATAGCATAGGGGACATCCTGTCTTTTTAGTCGTCTTTGAGACGCAACAGCCAACAACCTCAATTGATGCCAATGCGTGATTAACTTTTCATTAGTTTGTTTGCAAGCTCGCAATGGCTTCGGCCAATTACCGTCAACTTGGGTCAAATAACTATATTCAAAGGCGGGTTGATATGTACGTGTTGGGTTCTTGTATCGAAGTTCAACATTGCCATTGCCCCTCCAGTCCAATGTTCCCCAGAATAGATACTGTGGCGCCGGGCTGGAGCGGCTGAAGGCGCGGTGCTGACCGGTCGAGTCAGGTCGGCTGTGGCAAATGGACAAGTTGGGGGGGGGGGGGGCAACTACCCCACCAACTGTACAGGAAGCTCCGTCCCTGGGGAAGAGTGATCATTACTGTTATTCATACATACTTGCATATGTACATTCACATGATCGCTCAGATGCGCGCCTTTCCAGCTTTCCATTAATGGTTGGGAGAAAAGTAAGCAGACTGGTCGCAGAAGTCCAACCACGCCAAAAATGGCTTACCGTTCATTATTTAATTGCATATTAATATTTGCGAGCGACGTCTAAGCGAGATGAAAGAATAATTCACGAACTCACTAGAATGAATCGGTACCTACTCAGTGAATTCCAACAGCAACTGGGAAAACACCAATACGGGCGAGGGTTAAGTCGCAGACGATCTATCCAATATGTCTTGCATTCCTGTCATAAGATAGCTGCACGAAACGCATAGGAACTTCGCAAACTCACTAGAATGAATCGCTGCTCCGAGGATTCCCCGGGTGGTTCGCGGATCTCGTCAACTCTTCAGGGAGTTCGCGGTTATCCTGAAGAGTCTTGTTCATCCGCGGATCTCCGCCCGTTTATCCGCGAATATACTAGACTTGATGTTCATCCGCGGAGCCACTAGGGACTCCGTGGATTCCCTAGGGACTCCGCGGATCCACCGATTTCGCAAACTCACTCTAACATCGACACGTAGTAAGCGGCAATCGAAAGAGCGTAAAAATAATGACTGAAACAATTCGTTCAATTTTTAGGCCAGGTCAAAGATCAGGTCACCAGAGGGCATCAAAGGTCAAATTTAGTCCATTTCAACAATTTTGAAAACTGCCAACGACTAACTCTGGAACCAATAGAGCTAGAGCGCCGCGGAAAATGGCATTCCATAGCCCTTTTTAGACCTTTATGATTATTGCTCTCAGATTTGACCTCATGTCAACGGTTCAGTCTCCAGAGAGCAAAAACTAAAAAATAGCAGTTTTTATGAAAAAAAAGTTTCTGCAATACCGTTTGACTCAAGACAGTGACGACATTTATTTTGCCAGCATCGTGTTCCTCTCGTCGAGACGCGTGGAATGAACTATACGTTGACCTTGAAGGGTCATTTTGACAATTTGACCTCAGGTCAAGGTCATGACCAGACATGTGCTTGGATCCGGAAAAATGGATCTGAGATCCGATCCCATGGATCCCGATCCGAGATCCATCCAGATCATAGATCCAACCCCTCAATTTTGTCGAGAGATCTACTGGGATCATAGATCTGACCCTTCAATTTTGTCGCTAGATCCACTCGGATCATAGATCTGGCTCCCCAATTTTGTCGTGAGATCCATTGGGATCATAGCTCATAGGTGCTCAAAATGTTTACAACTTTCTTTCATAAGAAGTTATGAATACCAAAGTATGGTTAGAAACAAACAATATTATACAAAGGCCATATTAGTAAAAGGCATCCAGTTACATTATACAGAAAAATAAAGGAGGCTCATGACGGTCACAACTGGAGAGAATTGAGTGACATGAAGATTGTTCACAGTTCACATACCAACAGAAAAGTTTGCATTAACAATTAACATAGAGGTAAGTCAAAGTAATGACTAATGAACAATACATAACTAGGTACCTACCACATCGCAATTCATGTTAGAATCTACATAATGATATTGATAAGACAATCTTGCATTAGACAACCATGAGGCTTTCCAGTTTCCAGCTAATACAATTGATTGATAAACAATAAAAGATGATACTGACACATGTGGCTTGGTTAGGTAAAGGTATTTCAATCTATTGAAAGAAATATTTGATAAAATAAACTGAGATATAAACAAAAGTATAAAAATATTCAACAGCCTGCGGAAGCGATGGGAAGCGAAATATCAATTGTAATGGCCTTGGATATTTACCGTAAAATGATTATTCAGTATCTAAATAGAACTCGTGACGTCATTTCAAATAACAAATGAGCTAGGCGTTCTACCTTCGAGTATAATGAAAATAAATAAAAAATCAAACTAAAAATTCAAAAGTCTGGAGTTTTTTTTTTTAATAATGTTCATTTTTTCTGCCTCACATAATTTTACGATACGATTTTTTTTGTGAATATCATCTTTGTAGCGTTGAATTTAATGACGTAAACGTAAGCTAAAACGGTATAACATGACCCTGAGCGGTGTGCGCCTTGCATCTTTATTTTATTCACTTTTCAAAAGAATAACAATATCTTACGTCATTAGTTTAAAGGGCCTATTACGGGGAATCTTTTGAAATCATTGCGGTTTTGGTCAAATTAAGATTTTTCATTGGTCAAACGATAATGACGTAATAAAACCATATTACCAAAACGTGAGCTATGAATTTCGTTTGTCTTTTTTTGGGGAGGCTCTCTCATAACGAAAGCACAGCATGGCACCACACGTGGCACGACGGCCTTGGCACTATGCCAAAAGCAGGTAATCTGAAGAAGTTGATGCCATTTTTGAATTTGTAATTTTATTAGGAAAGTATTAAAGGTTGGTTGCTATTCTTACTAAATCGAAATTGTGTTGCACATACTAATAGCTCATACGAACATTCTGGATTGGGATTTCATACCTGACAGAACTGGATTGCTGGATTATTTTTAACAAAACTGACCTACTTGGCTTCCAGGTTTGATTTCCTAACATCTGTCCATAGGTGGCAGAACAGGGGGGGGGGGGGCACCAGGGTACAGTGCTCCCCATAGATTTTGGCATTTTAACATTAGCCGTACTGGCGTTGCATGGAAAGAATGGGACCAAAATGAAAATCTGCAGTGCCCTGCTGCCACTGCAGTCTGCACCTGTCTGTACTGTTTGTTCATTGAATCAAAGTGGCTGTAGCTTGTTGATAAGATTGTCATCAGTGCTGTCATGAAAAAGTTACAATTGGTCACAAAAAGTAGCAATATGCATGTTCTTGGTTTATTTCAAATGTAGTACAAATGTTGTTTATTTAAATTCAAATTTAATGATGATACCTAATGATTACAAGTGGTCTTAACCAATAGCCATGACCACAAGTGATAATTCTCAATTGTATTGCACTGTAAGGTGTACAATTATGTAGGATAAGGGTTTCATTGGCTACATGTTGTCGGGAGATCCATACAGATCATAGGTCCTCCACAAATTTTTGCCCGCTGGATCCACAGAGATCATAGATCTGACCCCTAAATTTTGTCGAGAGATCCATTCGGATCATAGATCCAACCCCTGAATTTTGTCGAGAGATCCACTCGGATCATAGATCCAACCCCTCTATTTTGTCGAGAGATCCACTGAGATCATAGATCCAGCTCTCGGATCCATGCACATGTCTGGTCATGACCTGACCGGAAAGGGTCATGCTGCATATCAGTCGATCCGTATCGGCGAGCTGAACACATCTGACGTATTTTCACCGCTCTAGCACGTCTCTATCAAAAGGCATAGCCTAAAAAACTGCTGGTGACCGTTCATGACCTGAGATGACATCAGGGGCACACAGAAGGGTCACAGGTGCATTTTTCCGATTCAATGTGTTATGTTTACCTATGAACCGATGTTTAAGAGGGTTCTGAACGACATTCGTCCAAAAGATACGCATTTCATTATTCTCCCATTGACTTATAATGGAGAGGTCGCAAAATTTGTGATTCCACCGAAGAAGAACCAAGTTCGAAAATAAATTCTGGACTTTTTTCAATTAATTTATCCGATATTATGAGCATAAGGTCAATTTTACCATTTTTATTGGGACAGGCTCAATCGCAATAAAATTATCAACAAACACATGTTTCCAGTAGGTCACAGGAAAGGTCAAGGTCAGATCAAGGGTCGAAACTGCCCGTTGGACGGGCACGCTGGCCGTTTCTGACGTCACTGCCAGCCGGCCGGACGGGAGCTCAGAAGGCCCCACACCGGTGACTCTGAGGACTCACCGGCTCCTGAGAGCACCATGTTGATGTCTAACGGCTCCACAGTCCACAAGGCCACTGAAGACACCACACAAGCTCTCACTGAGCTCTTATGTCCATGTACCGGCCTCTGAGGGATTTAAGCCAGCGCATTCATAGCTCCACACCAGCAATTGTAAGGGCTTCACACTGAAGTATCTGAGGGTTCCACACCGGTGTCTCTAAGGGCTACATACCGGCATCTCTGAGGGCCCATACCGGCATCTCTGAGGGCCCAGATGTGTGGAAAAGATGTATGTATGAACAGGTGTGCCAAAAACGGTGGGGCTGTGCGACGCCGTTTTTGAGGTATTTGCGAAAACCACAGGGGGGGGGGGCAGCACGGCTGGGTTAATGGGAGAAAATTGAAATGCTCTTCTTCTGAACGAAAACACCCTCATACATCGGGATAAGGGTAAATATGACACATTTATCCGCCGTCTCGCTCCCGAGGAAAAGGCTGGCGCGTGTTCAGGGATTGTATTCGTCAGGCATGAGGTAACTCAATGGTCAGTCACAAAGCCAGCCTTTGTGAGGTGACCCGCCCAGAAGATACAACACTATGCCTTGGCGAATACCTTCCGAAAATGACGGACCAAACAGGAATCCATTTTCAGCAAATGACAGATAACTCTGAAATCGCTAAAACGTATGCAGACGAGCGTACCCGCATGGGACTGCATACCATATACAGATAGTCTTCATAAAACATGTCATAACGTACATTTACAGCATCGCGCTATACATTATATACAGTATACACAGGTGGCAGTCGGGGTGGGGGTGGGATGCTGGTCGCGACCGCTCGGCGCGCCGCCCAGTGAGCGAAAGAGCCTCCGGCCTCGTCCCGGCCGCCGCGGTCGCGCGCCTGACGTCACGAGGTCAATCCTCGGAGCTAGAGCGTCCGATAAATGAGTGTTCGGGTACGGTGCCTGCCCGTCCCGAAAACTAGCATTTATCCGCCGTCTCGCTCCCGAGGAAAAGGCTGGCGCGTGTTCAGGGATTGTATTCGTCAGGCATGAGGCAACACAATGGTCAGTCACAAAGCCAGCCTTTGTGAGGTGACCCGCCCATACCCCCCACACCGAACACCGAGGGAGCGGGAGGTAAAACGTGTGTGCGCACGAAGAAGCGCCGGCGAGTTCGCACAGCGAAGGCAAAGACCCAGGACGTGCGTGCATTATCACCCAGAACATAACGCGCAAATGTAATTACAGTCAATAGAAGCATAAGCGCAGAAAATACCCATATGGACAAATGAGATACCGCTGGTAGAATAGGCCAGTGTCGGTATCACGCTGGTGGCATGGAACGAAAAACTTGGACAAAAAAAAGCATCCGTGTACCCATTGGAATGCTTGGTTGGGGAGCAGGATCATTGGCGATCAAAACGACTGCAGTTCTTGGCAGCCCAGCCGCCCCACACCCTTGTGTCTACCGTCTATAGATACAGCCCCCGTGACCCTTGATAACTGTGGGCAGCCAGCCGACAGCCGGACGTGGGAGCTTTTCCAAAAGTGAATCAAATGACACAGAATATGCGTGGCACATGCTGACTGTCTGTTATTCAGAGAGGAATTAGAAAACAATAATGCCTACTGGTGAACCTGACTTATCCATAAGGGCGATACCCCGGCCAATGGGCCGTGTCGGTATCTCGCAACGAGTGACACCGCGACCGAACGGGTCGTGTCGGCATCTCGCAACTGCCTACTGGTGAACCTGACTTATCCATAAGGGCGATACCGCGGCCAATGGACCGTGATGGTATCTCGCAACTAGAGTGACACCGCGACCGAACGGGTCGTTACGGCATCTCGCAACTATAGAGTGATACCGCGGCCAACGGGCCGTGTCGGTATCTCGCATATGGAGAAATGACAAACCTGCGGACGTGCGACCAAAATGACATTAATCGTGCCGGTGGTCGCTGCAGTTCAGGTCCAGAAGAGCTAAGGTGACGCCGCATTCGGACGTCTCCGGGCAGGCCGTGCTAGAGGACGGTATGGCCTCCAGCACCGGTTTCTTAGCCCGCGACCGCCTGGGGGGGGGGGGTCGGATCCGACCCCCCCTCCGTTTTTCTTGAATAACTCATGAACCACTTTCGCTATCTACTTGAAACTTGGCATACCTTCTCCCCTATCAATTTGACGTCTCCTGTGCAATTTTTAAGAAAAAATGTCCAAAATTTTTTGAGATATATCGATTTTAGTGATGTAACTACATGGCGTTTTTAGTCAAAAAGTGGTAAATGTTTAAAAAATCGCCAAAAATCAGGATTTAAAGTAAATTGCAAATTAAGGACTTGAAAAGACGCAGCTCAACGAGTTCTTTAAAATGGCTATCTCGGATTTTCCATAAAATGCGTTTTTCATCCCTAAAAATTCAAAAAACAATATTTTTTGGAAAACAGCTAATAAAATCCAAAATTTTGAGAATTTCCAAAAAACCGGAGTATATGTTGTAGAGCTCTATTAGAACATTAGATGCCCCAAATTTCAACTTTCTATCTTGATTTTTGACCCCCAAATTGTAAAAAATAGCTCCAACATGCATAGGGCATGGTGACGTCATAAGCATTTTCGTGAATTAGAGGCACTTCTGAACATCGCATGTGAAAAACAAATGGCACCACTAGATTCCTGGGACAAAGCTCGTCTAGAAAAGTGCATTTTTATGTCAAAAATAAAAAGTTGAAAAATAAACCTTTTTTCTCAGCCCTCGTATAGTATAAACGATTTTTTATGCTTTCAATGCACACTTATCACCAGCACAGTGACTTGGGGTCACATATAACCATTACCATCGGATTCGGCGTGAAAATTAAGCCATAAAACATGTGTCGCACGCTCATGTAGCAGAAATTGAAAACCGTGACCTTTCGTGACCTGACCTGACCTTGACCCGTACTTAGTATGACCCCTATACGCACATGGTACCTTCACTAGGCCTTTGAGGTCATTTTTTGTGAGTTTCGAGCAGCAGCTATCGATTCCGCTGTCCGTAAGCCTAATCATGCAAAACCCCTGAATTTGACCTTTGACCTGACCTTGACCCGAAAGTTGACCTCAATCTTAAAATCTTAAGAGTGCTTTGGGAAGGTCTCGTAGAGACCTTTCGAACGCCGCCTCGCGGGGCTCGATACGACCATTGGTTCTCTAGATAACAGGGGGGGGGTCGGATCCGACCCCCCCCCCCCCCAGGCTGTCGTGGGTACGGAAATAGCCCAGGCGGTGCCGGGTTAGCGAGCTACACAGCTGAACTACGTCGAGCGTGACGGCTGGGGCTGCGCTGGGGCCGCCTGCGGCAGCAGGCGAGCTGGCGTGATTTCCGCTGCCAGGCGAGGTGAAGGTGTCCCAGAAGTTGTAGCCGGAAGTGAGGACCGACGGGCTGCTGTGATCTGCGCAGGAGGCAGCCCGACGGCCGGGGTCCGGAATGTAGGCGCGCGGGTGTTGCTGGCAAGTGTCGGCGAGCTGGGGTGCTGGTGACGTTCGAGCGGCCTCTCGTGCCTGGGCAGCTGCTTTGTGAACAATCGTCGCCGCTGGCTGCCAGGCGGAGAGGGCTACCTCGGCATACGGGTTGCGGAGCGTGCCACTGCCGCCCGGGGACGTCCGCCTCCAGCTCCGTGCTCGCTGGGCCGTTCCGGCGTGGGTCCACAGCCTCGTGCTCGGCATGATCGGCGTATGAAAAGGAACAGACGTAATGAGCACACATTTATGCTGAGAAGGCAAACAAAGAGTCTCGCATGCCACATCGCGATGAGCTGTATACTTCAGGTATAACAGAGAAACGTGCAAGTTAACTGTGCACTGATACTGAAATTTCATCCGCCAAACTGAACGATGAAACCAAAAACAACAGTCCGTTTTGCGGACTAAGGTACGAGACAAGCAGGCCTGGGAGCCCTAGGGATACAGACAGGGGGCCGCTAGTATCCACAGCTATACCAGTATAACGCCTTTTGGGGCGACTAACGGAGCGAGCGAGAGGGTGGGCCTTGCACGTGCGAAATTGCGAGGGAGTACCTCCAACCGACTTGTGCACGGCACCCTACTAACCGGTCTCTAGCGACGTGCCAAATTTGGGCACAATCGGCCCAGCCGTTCTCGAGATCTGGAAGCGGCACCCTGCACGTGCGCACGTGCAAAATGGGTCCCAACTGACTTGTGCACGGCACCCTACTAACCGGTCCCTCACTGTGTACCAAATTTGAGCGCAATCGGTCGAGCCATTCTCGAGATCTGGAAACGACCCCTGCACGTGCGCACGTGCAGCAGCACCCCAACCCTGGCACATGGATAAGCAGTGCCTAGTGGGTGCCTACCTACATGCCAACTTTCAGCGCAATCGGCCAAGTAGTTACCGAGATATTGTAACAATTACAAAACGGACACCTCTTCGTTTTGCACGTGGCACGTGCATAAGGGGTCACCCACATGCATCAGGAATAGTCCAATACTTGGTAGAAGGAATGAAGCTACCCTACAAAAATTACCGCATGTAAATCGGTCAAGTGGTTGCTGAGATATAAGCGTCGCAGAATCGTGACCACGGCCGGCCGGCCGCTCATACTCAGAAATTTCCGTTAATCTAAGGAAAGACTACGCTCGCTTCGCTCGCTCCGTAATGATACCATACCAGTATAACGCCTTTTGGGGCGACTAACGGAGCGAGCGAGAGGGTGACCCTTGCACGTGCGAAATTTCGAGGGGGTACCTCCAGCTGACTTGTGCACGGCACCCTACTAACCGGTCTCTAGCGATGTGCCAAATTTGAGCACAATCGGCCCAGCCGTTCTCGAGATCTGGAAGCGGTACCCTGCACGTGCGCACGTGCAAAATGGGTCCCAACTGACTTTTGCACGGCACCCTACTATCCGGTCCCTAACCATGTACCAAATTTGAGCGCCATCGGTCCAGCCGTTCTCGAGATCTGGAATCGACCCCTGCACGTGCGCACGTGCAGCAGCACCCCAACACTGGCACATGGATGTGCATTGCCTAGTGGGTGCCTACCTACATGCCAACTTTCAGCGCAATCGGCCAAGTAGTTACCGAGATATTGCAACAATTGCAAAAGTGACACCTCTTCGTTTTGCACGTGGCACGTGCATAAGGGGTCACCCACGTGCATCGGGAATAGTCCAATACTTGGTAGAAGGAATGAAGCTACCCTACAAAAATTACCGCGTGTAAATCGGTCAAGTGGTTCCTGAGATATAAGCGTCGCAGAATCGTGACCACGGCCGGCCGGCCGGCCGGCCGGCCGCTCATACTCAGAAATTTCCGTTATTCTACGTAAGACTCCGCTCGCTTCGCTCGCTCCGTAATGACAGCGATATGGTTAATGAGGGCTTGCAGGCGACGCCAGCCGTCCCTTGACGGGTGGACGCCATCCGTACCCATGAAAAAAACAGCGCCCATGGGAGCTCACGCATTGCGATGAGAACGTCTGCCGGGCAAATGGGATAGGCAACGACTACCAAGTGTTACAAAGTCATCGTAAAAACTGGCAGCGGCAAGGTAGCATATAAGGGCGGCGGGACGATCAAGGCCATCTATAGAAAATACCCTCCTACCAAGAAAACAGAGGCGGATAGCAAGTGGCGATGGCTTTGGTCCACGTAACGGAAAGGTAATACCAGTCCAAACAACCAAAAATTTGTTACTTTCATTTGAAGATTTATGAAACATGCAATATACAATTATATTAATCAACGGCAGAGGACACTTAAGGCAAACACGTTCTGGCGACAAAAAGACGCCGAATTCTGCTAAGCAATGGATGATTTCGAAGATGTACATAGCTTTCGAAACCCACAGTACTAACAGCGAACTGATGCTTAAAAGGGTTTATTCATTTACTTTGATCTTTTTATGCATTGCATATTTTATTATCTGTCAATAAGGTCTTCAATTTGCTATCGATGCCGAGAACCAAATTACATTATTTTGGGCTGCCAGGGGTTAAGGCAACCGCTAACGAGGGCAACACTAGTCCCCAACACTAGTCCAGAGTACAGATCACCAAAACTGCTCAGGAATGAGACAGCGATTGTGGTGCAATTCACACGCCTATTAATGTCCTTAGGCCTCTTTACGATGTGCTCAAAAGTGGAGTGACATGTCCCTGGGGACGAACTCAATGGGCAAAGCTAGCCGCGAGCACGAGAAGCACAGGGCTGAAAAGTAAGGAGAGGACGGATCTCAGACGTCGCCCCGGCCGTTCCATTTATAAATGAGGCTAAACGTTGCTGAGATAAGCGGCGAAATGGACCAAAGAAGGATTGGAGACGAATATGCAATATTAAGCCGACAGCGAACGCTGATGTGTGCAGTATCAATAACAGGAGCGAGGCCAACCAGGAGGTGGCGGGCAAATAGAAAAACTAGCAGACAGCGCACTGAAGCCTGCGCTACGGTGACACATGCCGTCAGACCGAAACGTCGGCAGCCGGCCGGAGGGGCAACATGCTAAAGGCTAGGCAGTGCACGGCCGAAACAGCGACGGCAACCGGGGAAATACCCATAATTGACGCATTCAGCGACTAGCACTGACGAAAGCTTAGTTGGCTAGCCGATAGCCCCGAATTGTTCCAGTGGCCAGAACATAAACCGCCCTTCCTCAGATAAGAAGGCAATTGCGGCATGGCCGTACGACCGGCTCACGGGCCGAACGGTCAAATTAAGACGGCGCAAGTCATACAGGCAGACGACACAGCGTATGTGTACTGTGTACGCTGTATGGGAAAAAAAGTCGAATGCCGCTGAATACGGTGATGAGTGAGGGAGATAGGGGAAGCGGGGGAGCACCGCCACCTTAAGCATTTCTGCTCACCGAGCTGATATGCGTAGGAAAAACGAAGCTCTTTTGCATTCATGTGAAAGTAGGAATGTTTTCCTACATGTTGGCATAGTTTCCAGCGCTCCATTATAAAATTTCGCTACTTTACAGACGTCGAAAACAAGTCCTGCATTTTTCGTCCTCCAAAAAATGTGCGGGTAGCACCGCCACTGATGGCGATGTTATCCACAGATCGGCCTTACGGTGACAGCCACCTTTTTTTATAAATTTAGCTCGAATGTTTGAATGAACGGGTTGACAGAGCCGGAGCCCACGCTAAGCAGAGCTTGTTGCGTAGACCCCGACCCCTACCATCCGATCGCGCAATTCCGGGTAACGGGAGAATTTAGATGCCAAAGTTGAACGTGCCCTTCAAAGCCGGACACGGCCTGTCCCACTCAACTGACTTCAACTGGCTGCGGCTGCTCCCACCAACCGCAGACCATCCCCGTCAGGAGTCTCAAATATCGAGCGCCGGAGCGTCTCGAACCCGGGCTCTCACTACCGGGAGTCCAATGCTCTACCAACTGAGCTACGGGACAGGCATAACGCACCCTTAGACAGCAGTAACGCACCCTTGGAAGCGTTACTGCTGTCTGAAATAGTAACTCAAACTCATATAAGACACACAAGAATTGGTTGTTAGTTTGTCACAGATCAGACTGTTTGTTGCGGACAATATGCATACAAAGCATGACAAATTCACGTTTATTTCGAAACATCCAGTGAAGTCAAACGTGAGGTTAAAAAACAGACGACGTTTGCGGCCTAACTAAAGCTCTTCTCCGAGCTGAGTGAATCATCATTGCGGCTTTATCCATTTTGCCACCCCTTGGGGTAGCACCGCCGAGCATGGCGGTGTTACCCCACTCACAGTCATGGACCGACAACGCCCCGACAGCAAAACAAGCCGGGACGCGATTCTTCTATAATTCCTTTCTCAACAAAGAGCACTTCATGCCCTCAGATTTAACGTAAAAATCAAGGCATTTTGACTTGAAATGACCACTTACTTGCTGCTCAAACATGCCAAATTATTACAACGATGGTTTGAAATTCACAAAATGGGCAATTGCGATCTCAAAATCAAATAAATCTTAGCGAAACCTACCTCACGCGGCGTCCCGTTTCCGTTCGGACACCGAAATGGCGGGTGTTTACATTTACAATTCAGAGTTTTGGCGATAGAGAGGATGGCGGTGTTTCCCACATGGCGGTGCTACCCCCGCTTCCCCTATCCTTTGGTGGCTGGCAGTTTCATAACGTGGCCGGTGTAACATCCCACAAACCAACGGGTCAAATTAAAACGGCACAATTCATACCGCCAGACAACACAGTATGTTTACTGTGTACACGGTCTGGGAAAGAAATGTCGAATGCCGCTGAGTACGGGTGTGATTGCGAAAACATAGGCCTTGGTGGCTGGCCAGTGGCCAACACATAACGTGGCAGGCCTAAAATCGGCCCACAAGCCGACGGGTTACTTAGGACGGCGCAATTCATACCGCCAGACAACAAGGGATATGTTTACTGAGTACACGGTCTGGGAAAGAATTGTCGAACGCCGCTGACCATGGGCTTGAGTGCGAAACATAGGCCTTGGTGGCTGGCAATACCTAACGTGGCAGGCGTAAAGTCAGCCCACAGGCCGGTCAATTAAAACCGGCGCAATTCATACCACCAGATAATATGGTATATGTTTATTGTGTACACGGTTTTGGGAGAAAATGTCGACTGCCGCTGAAAGCGGGGCTGGCTACAAGAGGCAGGCCTTGGTGGCTGGCAGTATACAATGTGGTTATTGAAACGAAACCGTACACTCGCCAATGCGTTAATGCACACACAGTGTAAAGTAAGTCTGTCTTCGCCAGAAAAGGGGCAGTAGCCCGTGCGAAAACTAAGGAACACCTGTATAGCATAGTCCTGCAAAATTTGCGTCTGGTTGACATTAAACAACGAGCAAGCCGATATACAACCAAATCAGCGGAAGAAAACAGTAAAATGCCTTTTGGGGCGACCAACAACGGAGCGAGCGAGAGGGTGGGCCTTGCACGCGCAAAATTGAGGTGGTACCTCCAACTAACTTGTGCACCGTACCCTACTAACCGGTCCCTAGCGATGTGCCAAATTTGAGCGCAATTGGCCTAGCCGTTCTCGAGATCTGGAACCAGCACCCTGCACGGGCGCACGTGCAAACTGGGTCCCAACAGACTTTTGCACGGCACCCTACTAACCGTTCCTTAACCATGTACCAAATTTCAGCACAATCGGTCAGCCGTGCTCAAGATCTGGAATCGACCCCTGCACGTGCGCATGTGCAGCAGCACCCCAACTTTGGCACACGGAGATGCAATGCCTATGGGTGCCTATCTACATGCCAACTTTCAGCGCAATGGGCCCAGTAGTTACCGAGATGTGCCATTGTTACAAAACAGACACCTCTCGTTTTGCACGTGACACGTGCATAAAGGGTCACCGTTAATTTACTAAAGACTACGCTCGCTTCACTCGCTCCGTAACAACACTCATTATGACCAAAATGTAATACGGCGCCAAAAACACGAGGAAAACTGTTGATCTGCCTAAAAACTGCCATTCCAAGGTGAATGTAAAATTCATTGAAACTGCAGCGATATGCTCGTAACCGGACTACCCGCGAATGCCTACCGCGGTGTCAGAGCGAAAGCAAATCAGGGGAGGCAAGCTTAAGTAAACTGGGGCTATACGTTCGTAACCGGACTACCCGCGGATAGCTTCCGCGGTGTCGGAGCGAAAACCAAATCAGCTATTGCAAGCTGAATCGAGACTGTGGCGATACGCTCGTAACCGGACTACCAGCGGAAAATATACCGCGGTGTCAGAGCGAAAACAAAACCGAGGCCCAACCACATGGCGACTAGCCCACAGGCGACCACAGATGAAGCCACAAATTGTGACAAATATGGGTGCCAAAAAGAAAAACGTCTGTCGACCGATAACCGCGGCAAACCACCGCACCGAGGACGGCCCATAATCTGACCACCAGGTCGGTCAGAAATCTGACACACCAGGCCAGATAGGCAGGTGCCGCAGACCAGAACACCGCGACTGGCCTTGCCCAGGCAAACACCAAATTCATGCTTTGGCGAACTGCCACCTGGACGAAAAGCCGTTGACATTTAACTCGGCCAACGCCATTTGAGGAAACACGAAGGCCCGTTTAGCCTGACGAAACTGTCATAGGGGCAGGTGCCTCAGGCCGAATTACGGCGACCAGTCTTGCCCGGACTACACCAATGTCCTGTATTGGTGCAACCGCCGGGACGAAAATTGCCGTGGGCCCTTAACTCGGCTAACGCCTCGGTGCTAACCGTCACCGCCGATTGACCGCCGGCGTAGGTACGCAGCCGGTCGCATAGACGGACACTACTGTTAACGCCAGACCCCTTGAGACCCTAATTTTTCGCGATTATTTTTAAATGCGTGGAATAATTTCAACCATATTTAGGAAGTAGCTGTTTCAAGACCTGCCGAAACTTTTTCTTCAAATACATTTTGTTGTCACTTAAATATTTGTGGCACTTGTCATTGACTCGTAATGTTAACTGTTTTTCCATCCTGGATAGAGGCTTTCATACGTCATATGACATTAGGCTCCGCCCACGACTGCGGCATTGACCCGTGCCCATCAGCGACCTCTGTATAAACGACACCCCTGCCATCTGTAAAGGACTATGAATTTCGCTGACGCTTCACGTGCTATGAATCAATTGCAGCAGACGGTCAAGTAAATGTTAGGCTCTTGTTGACTCTTGTATATAGGACCAAGAGGACCATCACTCCTCAACCTACTACTCACACGTGCTTCGAACAAACGTGAACGGTTCCTAACAAATACGATTTTCGATGTAGGATATCTGTTTGAAATACGAGCGAGCCTTATGATGTGAAGCGAAGGCAATTAATTTATTATTGCGTTGTTCGATGGTTGCATAGCGATGTACAAATCGGCAGCTACTTGGTAACATCCGACATCCCATTATCGCATTATCTGCAACGCCATAGGCTTTAAATACAGGTGAATATTTCCTATACCTTAGTCAGTTATATGCCATCTGTCCGTCATTTGCGGCTTATAAAAAATGAAACAAGTATCAGCGAACATATCAGCATGATGCAAGCAATGCGCATTGAGCATTTATGGCTCCTCAGTCATCATGTCGCTCTTTGGGCACTGTCAGCCAAGACGTTACGCACAACTCCGCCGGCTTTCGGCACCGCTCGACCGTCCCTGCTCCCCGCCACAGCGAGAGTGACCGCGCGCCGGCCCGAAACCGCCGCAGGCCAAGACCACAGAGGCGGGGCTTAGCTGTGACGTCATAACGTATCACAGGCTGACCGGTGATAGCCTCTACACACCGGGTGAAAATCTTGCTTGAAATTCAACATTACGAGTCAATGAGAAGTGCCTGAAATATTGAAATGGCGATAAAATAGCTTAATTGTAAAAGTTTCGGCAGGTCTTGAAACGGCCATATCCTGAGCTTGGTTGAAATTCTTCCACGCATTTAAAAATAATCGCGAAAAATTAGGGTCTCAAGGGGTCTGGCGTTAACAGTAGCCTCGCACAAAAAGGGGCAAAACTGGTAACATGCGATATAGCCACGGGCCCTATGAACGGTTCTACGCCACAGTCTCTACCATCATAAAGAGTTTAGGTTATGAGCCAGTTTTACAAGGTAATTTCCGCAAATGACAACCTCGAATTAGACGCACAAAATTACCTGTATAGCTGCGGCAGTGCAAAAATAATCATTCCCTCGTGGTCAGCCATAAATTACCAGCCTATCGCAACAGATCTGTAGCAATACCTGGCCAGATACAGTCATTTTGACGAACTAGTTATAACGCCATGACCTCTCACCTAAAGTTCCTGTGATGCTGGTCGCGACCGCTCGGCGCGCCGCCCAGTGAGCGAAAGAGCCTCCGGCCTCGTCCCGGCCGCCGCGGTCGCGCGCCTGACGTCACGAGGTCAATCCTCGGAGCTAGAGCGTCCGATAAATGAGTGTTCGGGTACGGTGCCTGCCCGTCCCGAAAACTAGCATTTAATCGGAAAATTTCACTCGTGACGTGACCACTTTTATGTTACAGAGGTCATGAAAGGTCATGAAAGGTCTCCAGTAGTTTTTGGACAATAACCCTTGATAGGTATATGGTAGAGCAATGAAACACCTTATATAACCAGTAAAACGCCTTTTGGGCGACCAACGGAGCGAGCGAGAGGTTGGGCCTTGCACGTGCGAAATTGCGAGGGGGTACCTCTAACTAACTTGTGCACTGCACCCTACTAACCGGTCTTTAGCGATGTGCCAAATTTCAGCGCAATCGGCCTAGCCGTTCTCGAGATCTGGAAGCGGCACACTGCACGTGCGCACGTGCAAGCGGGGTCCAAACTGACTTTTGCACGGCACCCTACTAACTGGTCCCCAGCCGTGTACCAAATTTGAGCGCAATCGGCCCAGCCGTTCTCGAGATCTGGGAGCGCCCCCTGCACGTGCGCACGTGCTGTAGCACCCCAACCTTAACACATGCAGATGAATTATCTGATGGAGACCTAACTGTGTACCGAGTTTCAATTCAATCGGCCCAACCGTTGTGCCGTTATTGAGGTTGCAATTTTGGGGGTTCTTAAAAAATGTCCAACTTTACCACGCGCCACGTGCGGTGGCTGGCAAGAACGCATGGTGGCCATCACACCACAGAACTTTTACGTCCAAGTGACATTCAGTAAAGAAGACCGCTTGTCAATCGGATGTCCCGTTCCTAAGATATTAGCTTTTGAAGAGCGTCCCCACGGCCGGCCGAGCTCATACTCAGGATTTTCCCTTAATTCAGTATGAGACTCCGCTCGCTTCGCTCGCTCCGTAATTATTTTCCTTCTCGACAATACGGATCGACTAATATGCAGTAATACCTTTCCCGGCTAGGTGATGACCTCCACCTTAGGTGAGGGTCATCACCTGGCAGATGACATACCCCTTTAATGTACAATTCTAGTTCATTTGACTCGCCTCGAAAAATGGAACACGATGCCGTTTAAACTAAACTCGTGCAGGTCTGAGCCAAAAGGTATTACACATAAGCGTCCTCCGCGAAAACGTATATTTTTTAGGCTAAAACGTTTACCTTAGGTCAAATCTGAGATAATCAATAAGAGAGAGTATAAAAAGAGCTATCGAATATGCGCTTAGCTGCTGCGCTGTAGCTCCATCTCTTTCTGAATCCTGACTTATGCGCCGCTTTGTCGAAAAATGTCAACATCGGCGAAATTTGATTTTCGGTTGTCTCTGGCGACCTGACCTTCGACCAGTTCGACCTAACCTTAAAAATAATCTAAGTAGTTCTGTAATAGTTTTTGACGCTCTTTCGAACGCCGCCTACTGCGTGTCTCGACGTGGCCCACAAGCTGAGTTAGTAATGGGTGTTCAAACACCCCCAGCGGCCAGCAGGTTCAATTAAAAAACGCTTACGCTGGGGGCGGCACCGCACTGCTAGACGCTGGCGGCATAACAATAATGGGCGGCACTGCAATGAGGGGCACCACTTGCATTGAGTGGTGGCATTGTACGGTGAAGGGGCAGCGTCGCATTGAGGCCGGCGGTATCGCAACGAAGGGTGGCACTAAGGAGGCTGCCTTATAAGAAACGCTTGGCACATCCTAGCCCAGCTCGGCGCCGCCTGGCTGCTGCATCTTGAAAACGGCCCTTGGTGTCGATGAGAAAGACCCATTGTCAAATAATTTCTTGGATGGGGTCACTGCTGCCTTCAGTAGGGCGTCGGACGCTCTGGAGGGGCGCCATTGATCTCGGATGGTCCGACTGGTATTTTCAGAGGGGCACCAGACACCAGTGGTTTCAGAGGGGCGCCATTGATCAAGGATGGGCCGACTGAAGTTCCGGTTCAGGGGGCGGCAGTGGCTCTTGAGGGGCGCCAGCGACCTCGGATTGATGGGGCGACTGTGATCTTTAGAACGGTGTTGAGGGGCGCCATTGGGCATTGATGGGGCCACTGTTGCCTTCAGCAGGGCGCCGGACGCTCTGGAGGAGCGCCTTGAGCTTGGGTGGGGCGACTGTAGTCTCAAGGGGCGGTGTCTCGGACGGGGCGAATGTGATTTTCAGTGGGGCGCCGGGTACTCTAGAAGGGCGCCACTGGTTTCAGAGGGTTGCCATCGATCCTAAGATGGTGCAGCTGCAATCTCCGTTTAGATGGGCGCCAGTGACTTTTGAGGGGCGCCAGCGACCTCGGATGAGGACGACTGTGATCTTCAAAAGCGCGCCTGACGCTCTGGAGGGGCGTTATTGGGCTTGAATGGGGCGACTTTAGTCTCAAGCGGAACGAATTCAGTCTCAAGGGGGGCGCTAGTGGCTCTTGAGGGGGTTATTGATCTCGGATAGGGTGATTGTGATCTTGAGAAGAATGCGGTTGCTTTAGAGGGGCGCCAGTGGTTTCAGGGTGCGCCATCGATCTTGGATGGGCCGATTGGGGCACCTGTGAGCTTCAGAGGGGCGCCGGGAACTCTAGAGGCGCGCCATATACCTTTAATGGGGCGACTGTTCCGTTCAAGTGTATGCCAGCGTCTCTTCAGGGGCGCCATCGAGCTTGGGGGGTTCGGAATATTCTGGTTTCCGGAGAGGCGCCCTTTAACATTGGGGGCTAAGGTTCTATTGCGGGTGCCCTGGAGAACATTGGGGTGTGCAGGCACCCCCCAAAGAGATATTGAGCTCGATCCCTGCCGGCATATCATTTTTAATTCATGTTCCCTCTGTAAAACGGCATCAGCCTAGTCGGCGCTAATTGGGGCGCCATCTGGGCGGCTGGGCAGAAAGGGGGGCATGGCCCCCATGGCCCCCTCCCCTGTCTACGCCACTGTTGGTTGCCTAAGAACACGTTTTGGGCAATCAGTCTCAGTCCATTCTTCGGCAACTACGGTGCAAGGCCGATACTGTAGAAACTTGCGTTTTGTACTCTTGACCTGACCTCTGACCTACTTAAGCAAAAAATGGCTCTTAAGATCCGCCTTGTGGAGAGCTTTCGATTGCCGTTTTCCCCGTCTTTCTACGACCATCGGTTCGGAAGTTAGACAGGGAGGGCATTCCACGATAGATCGTACCACTTTTTTCCAATTTGACACCCTCATCTCTCGGAATTTGACGAGAATTGGTCTCAGGGGTGATCAGGGGCTCTGAATCCACCTATAACAATTTCAGGCTTATCAGATAAGTATTTTTTTTAGTTATGGTGTATAACATTTTTTGGATCTTGCTTTGCAGCGCTAAGTTTGGCGGGCTGTAACTCTAAGACGGATTATGCAAATGCCAAATGTCATATAACATTGAACTTGCAATGAAACAGAGATTAATATGTATTTTTGAAATTTCGAAAAATACTCTATTTTTATGTATGACATATCGAGTTTTCTTTCATTTGTATTTTTTGGACTTTGGGACCAAATTTTTTTGAATTTTTATTTCTTTAAAAAAATATTTGGCTCATTGTTAAGAAGTATGCAAAACATTAGGAAGGTGTTCTTTCTATAAATGTATTTATTTTACGTCACGATAACGGTTTCGAATAGTGATTTCGGGAGGGGAGCTTACAAATGGCGTGGTAAAGCTGCCTAGTGACATCACGGGTTACTGAAATTTCAATTCAAGTCTGAGTCATCTGAAAAAAGTGAAAAGAGGGTTCATTCAACCCTCTTTCCTATAAGCGCAAGGGTGAAAAGGCTGTTTGGTTCTGACATTGTTTTGGACGCCAGTGACCATAGCTGTCCGAGATGAAAGTTACAGGACGCATACATGGTGTCCTCCAGAGGTCTCACAACTTGTATATCTGGGAATTTTTCAAGGTTACATGAGGTCAGGTCGGTCACGTGACATCACTGTTATAAATCAATGGGAAATATAAAAACTGTTATTTTGGCGCCGAGAATGATCTAAAACTATCCCACGTACATGGTATCGTGATTTCATGCACTCCTTGCAAAGTCCAATGCTTTACTTTTGCATTGTTAACCTTGCGTGACGTCATTTATGACGTCACTAGGGTCGTACGAGTTTTTCGTCAATAACTCCCGATCAAATCGAGCTAGAGAGTCGGGAAAGCCACCAATGGACTCGGGAAGACCTTCCCAATCGAATGATATGCCATATGATACCCTTTGCCCAGCTTCGTGACCTGAGGGGCTCTGACCTGACCTTGACCCGAGGTCAACTACTTAAGTTGACCGCACCCTAGCAAAAAGTATACCATTCGATGCACCTGAGCTAGGCGAAAACAATGATGCCAAAATCGCGGCTCTGCGGCCATTTTTTACGAAGTGATTTACTAAAAACCGAACCCGTAACTTCAGTCACGTGACCTGACCTCAGACGCTACCGGTTAAGCTGAGACCTTAAAATCGGGTACCAATCGCTGCGACTTGTAACGGCACACACGCTCGTTTTTTTCCGCGAGGCTCTAGCTCTATTAGAAGCGAAACGGCGCGCTGGGGTCGTATCAACCCCTCCGAAACCCATTTTGTTTGCGGGAAAATGTGGAACTTATAGAAAGAACACCTTTCTAATTTTTTGCATATCGATTTGCAATGACATGAAGATTATTTTGAAAAAATAAAAATGTGAAAAATTTTGGTCCCAAAAGTCATTAGAGGCAAATGAAAAAAGATTAAGGTTTTTGCTCAACAATGAAATTTTTTCTTTGGAATTTTTATATAGTAATATTAATTTTTGATTCTTCGCAAGCTTAGTGTTGTTTACTTTTTGTTGGCTGCTTAACCCGTTCTTGAGTTATAGGCCATCAAACTCACCGTTACATACCGAAGTTAAAAAAATGTAATGCAATATAACTCAAAAAGTTTTGATCTGAGCAATATAACTCAAAAAGTTTTGATCTGAGAAGTCTGATATTTTGCCAGGCGTCTTTGGGGCCTATGATTACCCCTAGGACCGATTTTCATTAAAATCTGAGGGATGAGGGTGACGGGCCTGGTACGATCTATCGTGGAATGCCCCAGGGGGCAGAATCTGCCCCCCCCCCCCCCAGCAGGGCGTGTATGGCTGAATAGCCCAGCGGGGCGCCGGTTAAGTCGCAGATGATATACCCAATATGCCATGCATTTTTGTTATAATAACTATAGCTGCGTGAAACGCATAGGAACTTCGAAAACTCACTAGAAAGTGAATCGTTACTCCGCGGTCTCCCCGGGTGGTTCGCGGATCTCGGCAACTCTTCAGGGAGTTCGCGGTTATCCTGAAGAGTAGGTACCTATTGTTCATCCGCGGATCCCCGCTCATTTATCTGCGAACATACTAGACTTGATGTTCATCCTCGGAGCCACTAGAGACTTCGCGGATTCCCTAGGAAATCCGCGGATCCACAGATTTCGCAAACTCACTCTAACATCGGCACAGCTGCGCTGTAGTGAGCGGAATAACCACCGGAGGACTCTCTGCCACCTCTCTTGGTTAATCGTCACCGAATTCCCGCTGTCGTCCTCAGGACCTCGAAGGACAGGGGGCCAAGTATGCATCCCCTGTGCGCACATTATACTTTTTCTGGCGTTTTGCCGCTTGCCGCTATGAATCAGTACAGAGATAGTGTGCGATAATAGTTTTCTTAGGGCCGAAAACTGAGCAACATGTATGTTTTGTTCTAGTAACGGACCCTCTCTTTGAGTTGAACCTTAACCACTTCAGTTTTCTTCTCACTACTGCTCGGTGAATTCATTATCAAAAATGATTTAAGTATGCAGCAAGATAGTTTTATGAATGTAGGCTTGCATGTGCCACAATTTAATCATTCGGATTCTTACTCCTCGAGGTCGAGATATTTCAATTTTAAATCATGAAGTTACTTTCGGGAGTGTTTCTGTGTTTGTGTGGGCCCTATTTGTTGTGCGCCGTGAGCGGGCGGGGGTGGTGGTGCGTTGGCCGGTAGTGGTGGTATGTTGTTGGTCGGTGGCTAGTAGTGGTGGTATCGGTGGCCGGCCGGCTCACTCGCGCGACCCGCGCCTCCCCGCCGCCGCCAGGAGCGGATGCCGGCACCGGAGCGGCCGGCGGCCGGCGCGTTCGTGCTGGCGCCGACACCTGCCCAGCTGGGTCGGGCGCCCCTGCAGCGGCGGCTGGGCTCCAGCGGCAGCGCCGGCGAGCCGCCGCCGGCGACGGCCGCGGCGCGTCGTCCGTCGGCCGGCGCGTCCACGCCGGCGGCCACAGCCACCTCCGGCGCCCAGCCGACAGCGACGTCAGCCGCCGCCGCCGCTCGGCGCAGCCCCGACCACATGGACAAGTGAGAAGGGCTGCACTGGCCCGGGGGAGGGCAGTGTGTTCGGGCTCAGTAGAGGACGGCTGTAAATTAACAGATAATGGCAAGGCTTTAGCGGCTGCCGGAAACTCGTGGGTGACCTTGGCTTGAAAATGACCACAAATGGTCATTTTTCTGCCGGTAAAACTGACCTCTGCGCCTTTTTCACATGTGTTTAATGACCACCCCACCTTTTAACACTAGTTTTTAGTTGAGATATCCAAATAGGGGTCCCTGGCTCGCCATTACCGGTCTGGGCACTGTCAACACCGAAAAATGCTTAAGTTCGGAGATATTTGATTTCAAGGCTGCAGTTTTAAGATTCTACGGGGCTAATGCATTTTAATGTCCCCAATTAGAATTTGTGACATCAGCGCATGTCTGGCGATTTTTGAATCTAATGCTAAAACCATGATAAAAGATAACTGTTGCTGTGGCGGTATATCCTGTTTACGCGCAACATCTGCCACACATTAAAGATACCAAATTATTGCTTCCAAATGACGTCATAGGAACAGCGGAGGCCCCACAAAGTAAACAAAAGTAAAAGTATAATATCTCAAAAACCGTTGCATATTTTCTCGGTGAAATTTGGTACATATTCAGTTTTGCTCTTACTGAACCACGGTACACCACTTTTATGCTAATTCATTGACAATTTTGAAGGTGGGAGGGTCCCTTTAATGTTAACTTGGATTAAAACTCTGCCACAGACAACGTAGGGGAGACCCTTGAGGTATGGGCCGGTTTTGTGAAATGGTAATTTTCTTGCTAGATCTGGTTTTTCACTCTGTGTACGTGATATCGCTTTTCGCCTGTAAAGTTGCCTGATATTAGGCACCTGGGATCAGCTATTTTGTCTCGAGATAACTTTTAATAAATCATGCGCTTTTTCGATCCATCAAAATACACCGGGAGGTACGGGCTATGGCCCGGGAGGCATGGGTTGGTGTCATGTTTCATATTCTTTTCTCGACATTGAGAACAACACTCGTAGCTGGGATCTACCTTGAGCTATCTTAGGAGCCCAATCTTATAAAATACCGCATAAGCTGCCAACAAGCTATTTCATGGAGGTTACTTGGGCACATATTTATTATAGTTAACTCAATCATGTTCCATGAAATAAGACAATATTTTTATGTTCAAATGCAATCTGTAGTTAAATTTTCGATCATGCGCAACAAAAACAAAACTTATTGAAGAGGACATTCAAAGAAAGCGTCATTTTATTGATTTAGGATCACTGGAGGTGGGTGGCCCGAACGTCCCGGTTAGGACGCCAGAATGCGCGTAGCATCTCAGCTCATAATCTTGGAAGAAAGCTTCAAATTGATTATCCAGTCTTAACTTGCATGCATTAACCTTTATGTTAGCGATGGTGTGACATAATAAAACGAGCCTGGTTCACACTGATAACGAATTTACTTAATGTACCGTATTTTACTCGAAGAGGGCAAAAACACTTTATCACCGCTCATTGACAAAGAAGACTGAGGAAGATTTTGGAAATCACGTGGGCTGCATAACTAAATGGCTGCTACCAGTTTACGTGGTCAAATGTGTAAAAATACGCAACACTTCTTCAAAACTGCGATGGCCCATACTTCCCGGGGGCCATATGTACCTCCCGGGTCTCCCCTACTCTATATCAGTAATACAGTAGTCTATGATCCTAATGGGGCGCCGATAGTTAGTTTTTACGCATATTTATGGGTACTGCATAGGCCTACGTGTACGGATGTGGGTATGCAGCCGTCGGTGTATAGCCGTCGGTCCCGGAAGGCTGCTCTCGGTCAGCGCTGCGCTCACTGTTGCCGCCGCCTCCGGTTGTTGTGGCAGGGTGCTGGAGCAGGTGAATTTCTCTGAGAAGTTTACCCGGCTGCCGCAGTTTCGTCCCGGCGAGATACCTTCTCCTTCGGCGCTGAGTCCGCGCGTGACGCCCTCGCAGCGACGACGCCGTAAGTCGCCACTACCAACCTGTGACTGGCGGCCGTAAGTCGCCACTAGCCGTTTTCACGACGGGCTATCCGGCGAATGCACCCGATTTGACCAAATCTGCACCTAATTTCTTTTACAGCAAATATCTTCATGCTATGAATTTATTTCAGTGTTTTAATCGATGATGCTCTCTGATAATATGACAAAGCAGGCATATAAGCAATTAGTGCAACCCTAGCTGATTGCTGCTAAGAGACACACCGAACCTGATTTGACTAAATCTGCACCTAATCTGTACCAGATGTGCACCAAATGTGTACCAGATGGCCGTCGTGAAAACGGCTACTACCAACCTGTGACTGGCGGCCGTAAGTCGCCACTACCAACCTGTGACTGGCGGCTCGGTGACCGGCCGCTACTGCACGCCCTAATCAGATCTTGGGCAGTACTGGCGTGTACCATATAGTACATATAGTCCGATTTTTAAGCCTGTCTTATCGTTTAAAGCGCTCTTATGAAAAGTTCACGTGAAACCTCAATACTTTAACACTGGCCAGCTGCAAATTTCGTCTTAATCTTGATGTTTCTTTCGACTCTTTTCATTGCAATACTCGTGCCTTACTTATCTGTGTGCACTTAAAGTGATCAGGCAGATTTCAAAATCCGACTATAGTGATGTGGGGTACTGGGGGTGGGGAGGGGTACTTGTTGTCGTTGTTGTTGTTGTTGTTGTTGTTGTTGTTGTTGTTGTTGTTGTTGTTGTTGTTGTTGTTGTTGTTGTTGTTATATCTCCCCCAGGGCCGGCCTGTAGCCCCATGAGGGGCTCCTGTGGTGGGCCGCGGAGGTAGCCACCGGCCACGGCGCCACCCCCCTCTCCCCCCTCCCCCCCCCCCCAGCTGCTGGGGTCGAATAGGAATGTTGCCCGTGAGTCGCAGGCGGGCACCGGCCAGGCACGGACACCTGAGCGGCTCGTGCTCGGGGGTATCGGCGCCCTCCCTGCAGACGAGGCAGCGGGGTGCGCGGGGCAGGCGTTGCAGTTGCACTGCTTGTAGGTCGCGGTGGGGCGCCGTCTGATCCTTGCAGTTGCACTGCTGGTAGGTCGCGGTGGGGCGCCGTCTGATCCTTGCAGTTGCACTGCTGGTAGGTCGCGGTGGGGCGCCGTCTGATCCTTGCAGTTGCACTGCTGGTAGGTCGCGGTGGGGCGCCGTCTGATCCTTGCAGTTGCACTGCTGGTAGGTCGCGGTGGGGCGCCGTCCGATCCGGTGCAGGTACTGCTCCGAATGGCCCCCCAGTGCTCGACCCGCAGCTGGTGTACGTTGATGTAGAGGGGTACTGGGTGGTGGTGGGGAGGGGGGGGAGGCGGGTTCTGGGGTGTTATATTTTGCGGTGTACTACCTGTTAACGCCAGACCCCTTGAGACCCTAATTTTTCGCGATTGTTTTTAAATGCGTGGAATAATTTCAACCATATTTAGGAAGCAGCTGTTTCAAGACCTGCCGAAACTTTTCTTCATATACATTTTGTTGTCACTTGAATATTTGTGGCACTTGTCATTGGCTCGTAATGTTACCTGTTTTTCCATTCTGGATAGAGGCTTTCTACGTCATATGACATTATGCTCCGCCCACGACAGCGGCATTGACCTGTGCCCATCGGCGACCTCTGTACAAACGACACCCCTGCCATCTGTAAAGGACTATGAATTTCGCTGACGCTTCACGTGCTATGAATCAATTGCAGCAGACGGTCAAGTAAATGTTAGGCTCTTGTTGACTCTTGTATATAGGACCAAGAGGACCATCACTCCTCAACCTACTACTCACACGTGCTTCGAACAAACGTTAACGATTCCTGACAAATACGATTTTCGATATAGGGTATCTGTTTGAAATACGAGCGAACCTTATGATGTGAAGCGACGGTTGCTAAGTGAGTCCGGGCTAAGCTATTACGTTCGGTGTATTGGCATTGGCTGGCCTCGACCCCTGACCCCTTCCTGGGCTCTTCTGAAAGACGCCCTAGAAAGAACAGAGGGAGACAAAAAAAAAAACAATGGCTGCGCGCACTCCGTCGCTCGGCGTCCTAACGGAAAAGGCCGCATGGGCAGCGTTGCCTCGAGACCAACATAAGTTGTATGTCGGACTTACTTACGTGCAGTTGTGGTAGCCGTTGTGGTTCCAGTGCCTGCGCCCACGCTGTAAGTTGCTAAAATACATTCATGGTAGAAATCAACGCTGTTACAATATATCGCCCACGTTCTAAAATCCATATATCTGCGCTAGAGGTGGCAAAATGTGGACCCGGGGACCCGGTCTATGGACCCGGTCTGGACCCGGACGGGTCCAGACCGGGTCCCCCAAAATATTTGGCCGGGTCCAACCGGGTCCTATCATTCCCCTGTACTTTATGGTAAATGTTAATATCTTTTATGCTTTGGCAAACATAGTTGATGCAGTTTCCAGTCCATAAGTCCCAATTCCACTTCTGAATTTCAACATTCCTGCAGAGTGGGCTACCTATTCTGCAGCATACTGGTCAGTCTTGCTTCAATTTCTTATCTTGTCACCTACAACAAAATAAACAAGTTCACTTCAAAGTGCTGGAAATGCAGAAAAAAATTCACCAAATGTTTGTACGCATCACTTCCATTCAGTTTGCTGTACAACACCTAACAATATTTTGGGCTGTAGAAATCAAACACGAATGACATATGCAGGTAAGTAGGTATGATTGAAATCCATTTATAAATGGACACAAATCTAATTGAAGCAAGGCTGACCAGTGGCATTCTTACCTGCCTTTTCAAAGACATTGACATACCAAAGTCACTATGCCCACCAGAAATTGGAGTTCATGTTTGATATTCAAAAGCATTTCATAACTCAAACAGCCTTGAAATTGTTCCTATCACGGCCAGAAGACAACTCATAAACCCAACATGCCCTTGGATAAATCCAGAAAGCTCAAAATGAATCCGAGGCATTCTCCAGAAACAGTGGTATTGACCAGATTTTTAGCCAACTGGCGCCGCATGATGGCGCTAGCAGAGCGTATTACACATAAAGCGCTCTACTAGCGCCATCATACGGCATCAGATGGCAAATAACTGAGTCAATACCAATGCCCTTCTCCAAGGCCAATGATTCCGTGTTGATATGAAAATGGCCCATTTGAGCGTCATATATGCTAAGCCTTACGCACGCTAATCTACTGCATAAAGGCTACAATTTTGGAACACGTTCGGAAAGAGGACAAGGCCTCCACTCTAGCACATACTTAACGCCTAATGACATCTGATACAAAGACCCCAAATACATTAACGAGTAGATGTGCATCAGGAACGGATTTTCCTACTAGTTCAGCATTGTGATACGTTTGTAGATTGTTATATGCAGTTACTCTGCTCATGCATGGATCCCAGGTCAAAGACGCCAAGACCAAAATCAGGCATGTCTCAGAACCCTTGATATTTATTCTATATCTAGGTACTACTAGCAACAAAACGTTGCTTGCTTTCTACGTTGATGAATTGGCACTTAAGTCATGATCGCAACCTTGCAGTACTTTAAAGTTTAAAGCTATTACGACTTTGCAGTACTTTAACCCCCAACAGAATTTTGCAGTGATTTAACGCCTGCTTTGTCCTTGAATTGCTATTGATGTCGACATTTCTGGCGAACCTCACAAAGTTTTGATGTTTCTATTTTGATTTTGAATATTTTCTGGTTTGGGACATTGGATAGTTGACAATATTTGTAAGGACTAATGTATTTAATTCTAAAGACGAATATCTTTTACCAAGAATATTAGAAAAGGTATGTATCAGTATGTGAGATGTGCATCTTGTTCAATATTGATGTTAGGTTCTGACTGGTGAAGGCACTGCTCCATGGATCCCCAGTTCACATCATTTTTAGCAGCTGCAGTAAAAGGGGCTTAGGTAAGCATGAAATTCATTGGTCTTCTTACTTCTTATATTCTTAAATATGACCTGAATCTGGTTCTAAAATACAAACTGTGAAGCAAAGTAAAATGATCATGGCATGAGTTTTTTACTTTGCAACACAAATATGCCCAATTGGAAAGAAAATATTTTCTTCTTGCTATACCTACGACTGTATACAATATTCATAATGGATTTAGGGAACGGGTCCATCTGGTTCCAACGCTGACTTAGCCCTATTCCTGGCGGGCTCCGCCGGGACAAGAAACTGGCGGGGGGGGGGGCCGATTCGGCCCCCCCTGAGATCTCGAGAACGAAGCAAGATAGCGACAAGCGGTAAACGGCATCGGATACGCACGGCCAAGATCTACAATTTTTACTAAGGTCATTTTCAGGTCAGGTCAAAGATGACGTCACAGGGGTCGAAAAAGTCAAAATGGCGGCGCTAGATATGGAGAGAGTTTTTCTCGAATAACTTTCGAATTAGTCAAGATAGGAACAAACTAAGGGCATCATCGTGATCCTCTCGTCAATCCGCATCGAATGATATATATGTTGACCTCGAAAGGTCAAGGTCAAAGGTTGACCTCAGGTCACGTGACCTCGAGGTCATCATGTATATCATTCGATGCGTCTTGACGAGCTGAACACAATGAGACCATCCACGCGTCTGTATCTTGTTCCTGTACGGAGTTATTGGCCAAAAACCTTTGGTGACCTTTGATGACGTCACATGACCTCACAGCTGCCCAACAGCAAAACAGACCTCAAGGTAGTGAAGGTTGATCGTATATGAAGTCATGTATGGTATATGGGGCCATTCCGACCCGTTTTAGTGGTAAAAACAGGGAGTTGATTTTTCCCCCATTGACTTATAATGGGGAGGTCGCGAAATTGACCTGACCTTAGGTCACCGATATCAAAATTCCGAGATATACAAATTGCACATACTGGTACCCTAACTAAACCCTGAAGAGAAGAAATTGATCGGTCAAAAACTCTAGCTCTGGCGTGATTGCAAACTTTTCTGAGGTAGGGTCACCAAACCGCCTCTGGTGACCTGACCTGAGGTCAGATCAACTCAAAATTTTCAGACATGTTGCGTAGAAGCCTTTTAGGAAAAGTCAGAAAATTTGAGCTTCCTAGCTCAACGCGTTTGGGAGAAATAACCAAAAAACCTCAGGGGGGGCTCCTGAGGCCCCCCCCCCCCCCCGCCAGGAATAGGGTTAGACCGGGTCTGACCGGTTCCAGAAATTTGCCAGTCAGACCGGGTCCGGGTCCGGTTCCCAAAATTTTCCAGTTTTGCCACCTCTAATCTGCGCGTGTGCCTGTCGTGTGTGCGCGACATCTGGTGGCACTACGCGACCCGTAGTTATCCCCCGGCGCACCTAGGTGGCACTACCTGCCCCGTGATGAGGCACGACCTGGCGCTGGCGGAGGTGGGAGATGGCGCAACTTCCCGTTAATATAATTTGCACGGTTCCATCGTGAAATGACCATTGTTACGGCAATCGTACGATTTTATAAAAATAACGTTTTGGAATCAGCTCACCGTCAGCTTTCGAATGGTGTATTTTGTTTCTTTTGCGGATGAAATGACTTTCCGACGAACCGTGTTTGGAGTTCCTCGTGTTCCATAAGGATGATGAATGATGTGGCGAATAGTTTGTAAGCCACGGTAGGGAGAGTGTCGGCTGCACTGGTGATCCGACCTGGTTGCGCAACAGCAGCTCACCAAGGTGAGTATGTTGGTGTCTGAGCTGAGCTGACGGCACGGCCGGCTCGCCGACAGGCGCCGACGAGAGCGGCTCGGAGGTGGACACGCCCGGCGTGGGCGGCACTCCGCGCGGCACCAACACACCGCTGTCGGCCAGCCTGCACGGCAGCCGCTTCTTCGGTCCCGACTTCTGCACGGACAAAGTCAAAGGTGGGTGACGTCCCCGTCCGGCCGGCTGGCAGTGACGTCAGACACGGCCAGCGTGCCCGTCCAACGGGCAGTTTCGACCCTTGATCTGACCTTGACCTTTCCTGTGACCTACTGGAAACATGTGTTTGTTGATAATTTTATTGCGATTGAGCCTGTCCCAATAAAAATGGTAAAATTGACCTTATGCTCATAATATCGGATAAATTAATTGAAAAAAGTCCAAAATATATTTTCGAACTTGGTTCTTCTTCGGTGGAATCACAAATGGCGAGAGAGCGGCAATTACAATAAAATTCAAACTGCTAAAAACACACATCAATTCACTACGCATCTTCCTACATACAAAATGTCAGCGAAGCCTACATCACATTCATATGATAATATATATATGATATGATAACACATGGTTTCCCGTGTGTAAATGGTTTTCACTCACGACGTGGATGGATTGGAGCACGGGTGTGTTAATGCACGAGTGAAAAGAGTGCATATCTCTCTCTCTCTCTCTCTCTCTCTCTCTCTCTCTCTCTCTCTCTCTCTCTCTCTCTCTCTCTCTCTCTCTCTCTCTCTCTCTCTCTCTCTCTCTCTCTCTCTCTCTCTCTCTCTCTCTCTCTCTCTCTCTCTCTCTCTCTCTCTCTCTCTCTCTCTCTCTCCTCTCTCTCTCTCTCTCTCTCTCTCTCTCTCTCTCTCTCTCTCTCTCTCTCTCTCTCTCTCTCTCTCTCTCTCTCTCTCTCTCTCTCTCTCTCTCTCTCTCTCTCTCTCTCTCTCTCTCTCTCTCTCTCTCTCTCTCTCTCTCTCTCTCTCTCTCTCTCTCTCTCTCTCTCTCTCTCTCTCTCTCTCTCTCTCTCCTCTCTCTCTCTCTCTCTCTCTCTCTCTCTCTCTCTCTCTCTCTCTCTCTCTCTCTCTCTCTCTCTCTCTCTCTCTCTCTCTCTCTCTCTCTCTCTCTCTCTCTCTCTCTCTCTCTCTCTCTCTCTCTCTCTCTCTCTCTCTCTCTCTCTCTCTCTCTCTCTCTCTCTCTCTCTCTCTCTCTCTCTCTCTCTCTCTCTCTCTCTCTCTCTCTCTCTCTCTCTCTCTCTCTCTCTCTCTCTCTCTCTCTCTCTCTCTCTCTCTCTCTCTCTCTCTTATATCGGAAGCTCCATAAAAGCTCACGACAAAAACTCCTAGCCCCTAGGCAGGTGTCGATCCCTTCGACTTCTGGGTCATTAACCTGACTCTGAATGTCAGCGTATGACCTATGGTCAATGAATGACCTATGATCTAAAAATTGGGTATCATAAGCTTCCTCTCGTTACGTGCAACGTACTCATTCTTTTCAAGAAGTTTGATCAGAAGCCGATCAACTGTGGGGTCTGATCCACCCCCGCGAAAACGCCGATATGTTTGCGAGTTTTGGCATATTCCTATATTTTTCATGCTATGTTTTGCTTTTTAGCGGTTCACATCGATTTTGTTCTAAAAATAACGCAAACAGCTTACCGTGATGTGACTTAAATGTTTACGCCTAGTTTCCTCTTAAAAATGATGTAATTTGAAATTTCATTCATACAACGTATGAATCAGTTTTCACTTTCAGTTTTCAGGTCAGTTTTGTGATAAAGTTTTGGAAATATAGTGCAGCAGAAAACAAAACTTTGGTGTGAAACGACCTCCAGCCTCAGCAGGTCACGGTTAAATGACAGAACTGTTTCCAAGAAATAACATTACAATTGTTTCCCGGCTTCAATGGTTACCGGCTAAAACTTTGGACGACTACCTATGGATCGGCACGCTGTCGGCTCACCCCGCCCGCTGGCTACGGGTGGCCTTGACCGTTCAATGCCGATTGGCCAACGGCCGAGGTCGTGCGCTGATCAGCACGCAGAGAGGACGGGACGCGGTACGGGGACCCGCAGATGCTACTGTACACGAACACCAACTATAGCCGTCTGTCCTGTCCAGTAACAACCGACAACATTGATATCGACTGCCGGTCCCTGTACAAGAGCAGCTGAGGTTTTCTGTGTGTGCTCTCTGACAGCTTACCGTTGTTCCCTGTGAGGGTGCTGGGACAATTTACTCAGGGTCGCTGTACAGTAGCAACTGCGGGTCCCCGTACTGCACATTGTGAGTGACCTCTGACCTTTCCCCGTCCCTTGACCGCGTGCCGTGTCGCCGGCCCAGACGATAGAAACTGGTTCTAGCCTCTTCGGAGGCTGCCACTCTAACTCTCCCCTCCCCACTTTACTATGTGCCGTAGAACACGCTCGCAAGTAACTGGGCGGAGCAAATGGTCACCGATACAGAGGCGGAACTGGTTGCCCTCCCGCTCGCCGATCCACCTACCGCTAAAACCCGCGAGGCCTGTACATAGTATGTACGGTTCTCCAGGGTATTAGTCGTTGGTCTCTTGGCGAGCGGGAGGGCAACCAGTTCCGCCCCTGTATCGCGTGACCCCTTGCTCCGCCCAGTTACGCACGAGCGTACTCCACGCCGCGTAGTAGCGTGGGGAGGGGAGGGTTAGGATGGTGGCATGTGTAGAGGCTAGAACCGGTTTCCACCGCCATGCCACCGCCCAGCGACATGGAGCGGGGTCAGTGACCAGGGCCCTGTTTCACCGGTGATAGCAGCAAGCTGCTATCACGTTTCGCGAGCTGACGTCATGTCCTGACGCCATACTGTTGTCGTAATGGGTAGTTCCGGCGCACGATTGCCGCGACCTTGGCGGCGGCATTAAGTGACGTATGAGCCTAAAAGTAAGAGTTTACGCAGTCATGATAGTATATATATTTTTCAAATATATTTTTTCAATATGATGTATTTAAAAGAAGTTGGGTTTAGGAAAAATTTTGACATTAACTTCGAACATTTAGCTGATGACGTAAAACAATATTGCGGCAATCGTGCGCCAGAATTGCCCCTTACGTCAGCAGTATGACGTCATCACATTACGTCAGCTCGCGCAATTTGATAGTAGCTTGCTGCTATCACCGGTGAAACAGGGCCCAGGGCGCAGGGAAAGGTCAGAGGTCAGCTATAACGTAGAGCTTTGTGTCTCCCTCCCCTCCTTTTAAAGGTAGTGTGCCAGCTTTCTTGGGCCATATGGAGTTAATGACCCGGATAAGGAGAACCGGATTTTTAGAACTTATCCATACCTTCAAAACTCATGGAAACGTCTTAAATTCTTCAAATTTTGAGTACCTCAGTGCGAAATTCGCCCCAACGGGTTGTCGGTCGTACCCCAACCACATTTCACACCACTATGAACAATAAATGCACACACTGAAATCGCTATTACTGATAGGCTCATCCAATCAAGTTTCGATAAACCCGTTCATCATCATCTCCTGCGGTTTCGAACACGCCTGTTCGGTGGCTTCTGATGTTCGTCGAAGTCGGAATTTCCAAATACGCGTGGTGCGTCTGGCCGCGCGCTCTGACTTCGGCCAAGAAAAATGCGTCAGCTGATCATTGTCATTTCTGCCACTTGCGTGTGGTGAAATGGGGTCATAACTTAACCCGCGCCCCGCTGGGGGGGGGGGCAGAATCTGCCCCCCCTCCCGTTTTTCGTCAATAACTTCTAAACGCGTTACGCCAGCGACGTCAAACTTTCAGTACCTTATCATACATCAATTTGACACGTTCCCTGAAAATTTCAGCAAAATCCGTCGGAAAATTTTTGAGAAATTGACGTTTTTGTGACGTCATGTTCGCCATTTTCGCCTCAAAAACGGCAAAATTTCAAACGCCGCTAACATCTTCATTTTTAAAGGAATCAAGACGTAACAAAAAAGGTTATACGTGATTCTACTTTGTCTATCAAATGGCTATCTCGGTTTTTTGAAAATTTTGGATTTTGACCCAATTTTTTCAAAAAACTGACTTTTTTGGGAAAATTATTATAAAATCCAAAATTTTGAGTG
The DNA here is from genome assembly GCF_019059575.1 of Amphibalanus amphitrite. Classification (NCBI taxonomy): domain Eukaryota; kingdom Metazoa; phylum Arthropoda; class Thecostraca; order Balanomorpha; family Balanidae; genus Amphibalanus; species Amphibalanus amphitrite. Next base: position 634,025 of record NW_024881717.1, on the reverse strand, counting down.
TATCGAAAAAACCGGAATATATGTCAGAGAAGTAGTCTATGTGCACGTATATACCAATTTTTAGAAGAATCGGTTCAAAAATGTGGGAGTTATTCAAAATTTTATGACGTCATGACACACAAAAATTTTGAAAAATGATTTTTTTGGAAGTTCTAGACCTCGTACGGAAACAAAAATAGCACCATTCGATTCGCCGTGAAAAACTGCATCAGATAGACACCTTTTTAGGCCTTAACAACCAACTTCAAAATTTGACCTCACTTGACCTGACCTTGACCTGACCTCGACCTGAAATTCATCCAGAGGTGGTCCATATCACTTATTGAGTGTGCCTTTTGAATTATATGAGTAAAATGACCCATAAAACATGTGTCGCACATGCCCTTTTCTATATTTTGTTTTTGGTGACCTGACCTGACCTGACCTGACCTTGACCTTGACCTTTGAATGACATTGTATGCAACGAATATTGTCTTGGTAGTCTAAGAACACGTTTTGGGCAATCAGTCTCAGTCCATTCTCCGGCAACTACGGTGCAAGGCCGATACTGTAGAAACTTACATTTTGTACCCTTGACCTGACCTTGACCTGACCTCTGACCTACCTAAGCAAAAAAAAATGGGCTCTTTAGATCCGCCTTGTTGAGAGCTTTCGATTGCCGTTTTCCGCGTCTTTCTACGACCATCGGTTCGGAAGTTAGACAGGGGGGGCAGAATCTGCCCCCCCCCCCAGCAGGGCGCGTATGGCTGAATAGCCCAGCGGGGCGCGGGTTAAGAGACGGCTGTTTCAAATCAATTATTTTACATAAAATCATATTTCAAACCATAAATTATTGTTCGACAGCCAAATTAAAGAAACAATACCAATTCGATACAGGCTTATACAATTTCGATACAGGCTTACAGTTTAAGTTCGACATTGTGTTGTCTACGATTAGACAGCTGATAACTCATTCCCGTACGTCGTAACTCTATAATGACCTTTGCTTATTGTCACATGTGCGCCGCATTCGCGATTGTTGCCGACGCCTGTTTGCAGGTCAGCCCACTACAGTTGTTATACATATCGAAAAACCGATAAACTTTTAGGCAAAAAAAGGCACTATTCCAGGCCCATTTTTGATTTTTTTGCGATATTAGGTAAAACCATAGCTTCTTATCCTAGGAAAAATAAAATGGGAAATCATTGGAAGGTGGCACACTACCTTTAAAGCCACAAAAAGACAATAAAACGCGCTCTACTCGAAATACGCCAAAACGCGATTCCGGCCAAACTTGGTCTCGGAAAACAGGTCACAAGTCAAAGGTCTCTTGAGTCAGGGTCATATAAATTATAGGGTAGGCGTAATATTGATTAACTCGAGGGTACTGAAAGTTTCGTCGCAATCAGCCGCTTTTTGCGCGAGTTATTTGCGAAAAACTAAGGGTAGGAGGTCTGTTCGACACCCTCCTACAAGTGCGAAGGTTAAGGTCAGGCCGTTGACCAATGACGTCAAAAGTTAACCTCTGTAAGGTCCCAAAATGTCGCGACGTTGCAGCACCCTTAATGCAAGGGGGCTATTCAACGGGGAATGAAGCTTATATGATCTAGTACTATCTCCCAGAGGCCTCACAACTTGTATGTAGGCATCTCGTATTTTTCTTAAGAGTCACCTGAAGTCAGGTCGGTCACGCAACCTCACGATTATTTATCAATTGGGAAATATGAAAGCTGTTATTTTGGCGCCGGGAGCCATCTAAAGCTGTCTCAAGCGCATTAATTCGCGATTTTATACAATCTTTGCAAGCCCCAGCATTCACTTTTCATTCTTAAAGTTAAGGTCTACCTACGCTATGCGGGATCCTACGTCCGTGATCTGCGAGTTTGCGGGTTTTGCAGAAAATCGGTACGCAGGTCAAGTTCAGCTGACAGGAAATAGACAGGGCCGGCTACACTGGGGTCACGCAGATTCATATCGGGGTTACATGAGCACAGTAAATACGTATTTAGCCGCTAATTCGAATTAGGGACGCATTACCGACTCATGTAGCCACCTGCTAGTACGAATCGGCGATCCGATCCGCGGTTACATGAGCAAAGCAAATACGTATCACGATCGGATTCACCGCTAATGCGAATCAGGAGCGTACTACCGACTCAGGTCCGAACAAAATCCGCTGGGAAAGAGGCTTAGAAGCGAATAGGACCAAGATACGTATTATAGGAACTATTTCTTTCAAAAAAAAAAACATTAAAATGCAAAATAATAGGTATTTTTTCATTTACTTCTTTTGAAATAATGCATAAAAAATATGTCGGTATTTCGTCAAGTTTTCAAAAATAAATATAGTGAAAACCAAAAAGAAAATATCAAAGTACTTTCAGTTGAAACATTTTTCTGACAGCACTACAGACGAATCAAGAGAGGCAAGTGCTCAATGAGTCAAAGCAAGACAACCTTATGTATAACTTTTTTTTTGTTAAGTTAATTGAGAATGTTTTGGCAGATTAAATGCAGAAAAGACATAAGATATTAAGTTTTTAATTCAGTCACCTCTATTGCTACGGAAGTGCGCCACATTTGTATGCTATTCCGTTTGTAGTGCGCATTACCTTCCGTCAGGCCGAGCGCCAAACTAGATCCGTTTGACGTCACTGATACGTATTTGCTCATGTAGTCGGTGCACTGAATGCGTTCTTGGGGAGCTGATGCGAATTAGCGTAGTGCGTATTTGGAACGGATCGCTCATGTAACCGAGGCACACGATTCGGGCCGTATTTCACAAGAACTATTCTTTGCTGAATGGAAGCGTCAAAATGCAAAATACTAAGCATTTTTTTATTGGCTGCCTCGTAGAAAATAGCAAAAAGAAATGTTGGTATTTCGGTTTAGTCTTTGAAGGTGAATTTGATAAAGATCAAAAATAAAATGAATGAAATATTTTGATAGATAATTTTTTTTCTGACCACCCTGCTGTCGCTGCATGGCGTATCAGTGCACAGTGACTTAAAACAAGAAAACTTTGTTTTCATTTTTTGATTTCATGTTAATTTTAAATGTTTTTGAGCCTATCAATTAATATAAGTATTTAAAATTTAGTTCAGTCGTCCCGGTAAATGCCGCAACTGCGCCATGACTGTACGCTAATCCTATTCCGTTTTTGATGCGAATTACCGGCCATCGAGGAGTCAGCCCGGGTGAGCCAAACAAGATCCGTTTGACGTAGATAAAACGAATTAGTCTCATGTAACCGGTGCCGTAGATACGTTTGTGGGGAGCTGATGCGCATTAGCGTAGTGCGTATTTGGAACGGATCGCTCATGCAACCCCGGTATCAGTCAAGGAAATCCCGGACGTTCAGTACAGAAAATGACGGATAGTCAGGACGGTCAGGATGTTCCGTACCGATATAAAGTTCAGAGGCCAGTTTTACCAACAGAAAAATAGCAGCCCGGCGCAATTTTTCTGTCAAAAACCAGCCGACGAGTTTCACCAACCAGGCGAAAAAATATCCGCCGGCGTGAAAAAGTATCAGCCAGAAAAATAGCCAATGAGTTTCACCAACGGCAAATGCGGCATTAATGGAGTGTTTATCTGCGCCATTATATGTAGAAAAACAGCCCCAAAAAATAGACAGGCGACCCCGTCTATTTTTTTGATGTCGTGTTGGAATAATTGGCCTCATTTGTTGCGAACTATCGTGATTTGCGCTTCTCAGTTGATATAATAATTTAGTATCATTCATAGCCAATTTGTAAAGCATCTGGGCTTCAAGATTAGAAGAGGAATACTGATGATATTGCGTAAAGAAAGAGCCTTTGTCACCAGGCAGGACCAAAAGAAACCAACAAGACGGGTGTTTGGTGTTGTGGTGTTAGTTTTTTCGTTTAATATTATCTTTTTGCTACAAGCACCCAACAGCAAGATGATAGAGCATTAACTAGTGGTCAGCTTACAAGTTCATTGCTCGGACGGAAGTGGAAAATAATGATGGAAGGTCATTTTCGAAAATTGAAGGTGCTTGAAGAAATGCTGGAAGGAGAGGCAGAGAGGGTAGGCTCATTGGACTCAAGATTTTAAATAAATATGTCACTGTTTTCACATATTCAGCTACATTTGACATAACAAGGCGCCAGCTACTGATACCACTACTACTTTTGGGTGGAACTTGCTTGAGCTGTGCGGAATAGGGAAGGTGCATTGACATTGCTAAGACCGAATTGGCAAGATTTTCAAGATAAATGACAATAAATTTTTAAAAAGAAATTGAATAGCATGAAAGAAATGTATAAAGGCTTGTTTTTGAAGCAAAACGTGCAAAGTTTCTATGGTTGCGAACCCGAACAAACTTGCTGTCATAAGATTGTGCCACTGAACTCAGCAAGTCATGCTGCCAATATTGAAGGGAAAGAAAATAATAGTAATGTTGTAAAATGTAAATGAATCTATAACTGTTGTGTGTGCACTGTGCTGATATTGAATGCATGTGTATCTTGCATGCTTGAGTCATGCAGGGATCTTGTTAAAACTGGCTGTAAGTATTGTGAGTTAGTTTTGGAAAATTGTGGAGGCACCAGGCAAATTGCGGCCAAAATGTTATTTGTTCACCTCAGCGCTGAACTTTCTGCACACAGAGTTTTCAGATCATGCGCCGAAATGTTCATGCAGCCCGTCCGTTACACTGGTCATGTTGACAGTGACAAGGATTTTTTCCCAGTCTCATGTTGAAATACAATAATAATTCACTTAGCTTGATTTAGCTTATGTTTTTCATGCCAGTTCCTAGAATAAAGCAACAAATATTTTCTGTCATGTGAGAAATATAATGACAATATACACAATTGCAGGCTGTGGCATGTTGTGAGGTTTTTCCTTGTTTATTGCTGAGGTTTTTCCAGTCTCTGCTGCAAAAACGGTGGTGAATCCACCGTCGTCCGACGGTTTCGATGACGCTTATCATCGGCGAGTGTTGCTGTGATGGCCGACTGAGCGCACAGCGGCAGCCGCCGTCGCCAATAACGACAGTGAGGACACCTCCGAGTCGGACGGAGACGCTAGAGCACTTCATGGGCCGGATAAATCCGTTATCCACGGATAAATCCGCGGACCGGATAGGATTGGATTCTAAATTTGTTAAAAAAGAACGGATATGGGCGGGCCGGTTTGGGAATTGAAGGTTGAACCCGGATCAAAACGGATCAAAATTTTAACATTCAACATTGAAGTTAAAAATTAACCTAATGTGTTAAGCGGCAGCAGAGGTTTGATTAAAGTAATAGGCATCATTTTATGACACTCACTTGTCACAAGACTTGTCTTCAAGTGGATAATGTATGCAATGTATGCATGGTTTTTGGAACCATGATGGTCTATGAGATGTATGGCTGTCTGGTCCCTTAGATTGAATTTGTTAGTCCAGTTTTGGGTGAAACCAGTTATTGATGAAACGGATTATTACGGATATTTTTTGGAAGTTTGGCTGCAATACGGGCCATGGGTGGGCCGGATTCTGATATTCAAAGAAAGGCGGATAATGGGCGGATCTGGATATGACTTGCCGGATATGGGCCGGGCCGGATCCTAAAAAGCCTATCCGTGAAGTGCTCTAGGAGACGCCGCCGCTGACGATTTCACCGTGCTGGACCGTGGACGAGGTGGAGCGCTCGAGCCGGCAGGCCGTGCACCGCGTGCGCTGCCCGCCTGACTGGCGCACCCGCAGCCGATTGGCGACCGGCGGCCGGCGCCGGCCAATCTGCCGGCGCTTTGCCCCGAGCTGCGCGCCCGGCTGGCCGCCGAGGGCATCGAACAGGTGTTCCTGGTGCAGGTGACCGTGCTGCCCGAGCTGCTGGCGGCCACAGAGTCGCCGCTGCCACCGGCCGACCTCTGCGTCTCGGCGCCGGCCGGCCGCGGTACGACGCTGGCGTTTGTGCTGCCGGTAGTGCAGGCGCGGCGCCGGCCGCCGGGTGCGCGCGCTAGCTGTGCTACCCACACAGGCGCTGCCCGCTCAGGTGCCCGCCGTGTTCCGCCAGTACGACGCCGACACGCCGCTCTGCGTCCGGCTGCTTGGTGGAGACACAGTGGCACGAGGGGGCGCCAACTGGTGGCGGTGGGGCCGCGCGGCCTGGTCTCCCTGGCTGATCGTGGTGAGCACTCCCGGCTGGCTGATGGATCACATAACTAGCTCCGAGGGCTTCTCGCTAGCGCACCTGCGCTACCTGGTGATCGACGAAGCCGACCGGGTGATCGAGATGGCCGAGACGGGCTGGCTGAAAGCGGTGGAGCGGGTGGCGGCGGCCACGGCCCGCCGCCCTGCATCGCCGGCCGGCTGACGGCCGCCGCCGTCTGCGCGCCTCACCTGCCGCTGCAGAAGCTGCCGTTCTTGGCCACCCTGTCACAGAACCCGGAGGCCGGAGAAGCTGGAGCGAATGTCGCTGTTCCAGCCGCGACTGCTGGCGGCCGGCACGGCGGCCGCCGCCGTCGCACTGCCCGGTTAGTTCGTCGGCAGGTTCACCACGCCGGCCGAGCTGAGCGAGTCGTTCAACGTGGTGGCGCCGCAGCCGCTGAAGCCGCTGGTGATGCACCATTTGCTCCGACAGCCCGACTGGCGACGCTCGCTCGTGTTGGTCAACTGGAACGAGGTGGCGCACCAGCTGGGGCTACCGCTGTCTGTGCTGGGCGCGCGCGTGACTGAGTTCTGTGGGGTAGTGCCGGCGTGCCGGCGGCGGCGCGCGCTAGGTGAGATGGCCGCGCTGGTGTGCTCGAAGCTATAGCGCGCGGTATTGACGTGGACGCCGTGGACGCGGTCGTGTCGTACGACATCCCGGCGCTGTTGAAGACGTACACTGCGTGCGTCGGACGGCGCGCATCTGCCGGGCCGGCCAGGCGGTCAAGCTAATGTTGGAGCGGCAGCGCAGCCATTTCCAGCGGCTGATGGTGCAGGCGGGCAAGGCGGGCGGCCGGGTGCGGGAGACGCTGGCGCTGCTGGACGAGCTACGAGCTGCGCCAGTACGAGGCGACCTACGTCAGTGGATTTCCACACTAGCTTTTAGTGGATCGCTGTTGTTTTTTATGCCCATTGCTCATGATTTATTTACATTTTAGAAATATTGCAATGAATAGGTGTATGCCTTGTCATCAGCCTAGAAAAGTTAAAGTAAGTAAAGCGTTTTAGTTGCATAATGTATATTTGTTCATGAACACGGATTTAACATGTCCTAACTCCCAAATATTTCGATATTAGACCCGAGTTACAAACCAATCGAAAGGCTTAGACGATCATTTGGGGCGTAGCCAGACGGCTCGGCTGGGTGTGAAAGCCGGCGACCAAGGTGGTGACCACCCGATCATAATGCAGAGCGGTCTCCGTCGGACGATTGTGTCCGCGCGCAACGAATGATCTCGGCACACGCGGAGGAGTTCGGCAGGACTCTCCACTGAGCGGTACTGGGCGCAGTCGAACGACGGTCGACGACGCTAGCGCAGGTATTGTTAATTTGTTACGACTTACGAGCTGGACCAGTGTAGCGGGCCCGGAGCGAATATTCTTTGCTGTGTGGCGTTCCTTCTTCTCGACCGGGCCCGGCAAACGGGGCCTGCATATCGGCTAAAACCACCTAGCCGGGCAGTCTGACGAGTAGTAAAGTAATCTTGAGTCTGACATCCACCTCGCCGAAGCGGAGCGAGCGACCACCCTCAGCCCTGCAATGACCGCGGTGCAGCAGTTAATCTGGGTAGGTATTTCCCTAAGGTAAGACACTCGCCTTGGCACAATGCTTTATATAGGCCTTGGCGAGTTCGTTAGCCCTCTTACTCCCGCTAGAAGGTGCTAATGCAGTGCACGCGAAGCCGCCTCGTAGCACCGCAGTTCAATCGCTCGGCTGCGGAACTGTCCGTCGTCCGTCCAGCTTCAGGTGGCGTCTCTGGAGCAATGTTGACCGCTTCCTTGCCGCTCTTTTGAAAGCTAGGAAAGAGGTGCGGCTCCCGGATCTGTCGGGAGCGGGACTCATAGGCGGTGGAACGGGTAGGGCACCGGGGCACCGTGCCCCCCTTTGATTTTGACATTTTAATATAAGCCCTGTGGGCGTTATATGGAAAGAATGGGACCAAAAGTCGGCAGTGCCCCCTTAATTGAAGGTGTTCCGCTGCCACTGGAGTGGTCCCATCTAGTCCCCACCTCATAGGTGGAGGTCCACACATTGCGTTCTCGGTCTACACGATGATTTTCTACAAGGTGCGACTAAAAACAGACAAAAAGGTACATAGCAAGTTGAAGGTATTGTAAAAATTAATCCAGAATTGGAGGATCAAAAGCATGCGATAGCATGCTTTTGCATCCGGAATAATAGGCTGACAGGAAAAAAGATCCATCTTAAATTTGCCTTAAATGCAAGCTTCCTTACGTCACCTTTATGAATGACGTACCTACGTTTACAATTTGGTAGTTTTGTATTGATTGGCTTTTGCTGGGCACCAGAATGTTAATATAGATATGAAAGTTTATAATGCTCTACTTTGTTGTTATTACTCTTAAAAATAATGTAATAATTTACGATAATAATATTTCGAAATGTATATAGCATTTGCATTAGAAATCACGCTTCAATTTGATTGAAAACATGCTTTAAATGATTTATTAACCTCCTTGACATATCGTAATTTGATATCGTAACAGAATATCAGCTGATTACCGGCGACAAATAATTTCCGTCCGAAGTCGGCTGGAATTTTTTTGTTGGTGAAACTCGTGGCTGTGTGGCGTCTATTTTTTCTGCTGGATATTTTATTTCGGCGGCCGGCTGGTATTTTTTTGGTAAAACTGGCCTCAGAGCTACGAACTTTTTTTGCAGAATCTGCGAGATTGCGTGATATGAGACAGTTGTTGGCGCACTTGGTGGCGCACCGTATGAATCCAAGTGACGTAATTAATAATTGTTTCTGTAATTTGCATGTGTTTTTGATGTTTTATTAACAAAATAAACTAATTGTCTATAAAATAGTGTAAAAGATAGCAAACTTAACCCGCGCCCTGCTGGGGGGGGGGGGTGTTTGAACACCCCCCCCCCTTGTGGTTTTTCGCGAATAGCTCAAAAACGGCGGCGCGGAGCGCCACCGTTTTTGGTACACCTTATCATACATCAATTCTACACATGTTGTGAAAATTTCAGACCAAGGTCATTCAAGGTCAGGTCACCAGATCACTTGAAGTGACCTCACCTCAAAAAAGTTTCAATGTCTGTCATAGCTACACCGAGTGACCGATCGCTTTGAAACTTTCAGCGATTGCTAAGAGCAATAGCATGTACAAAATGTATATCTCAGAATTTTGATATCGATGACCTAAGGTCAGGTGAATTTTGCGACCTCCCCATTATAAGTCAATGGGAGAAAATTCAAATGCGCCTCTTTTGGACGAAAGACATTATAAACACTCCCAAACACCGAATTACAAGTGGTTTAGACACACTGAACATGAAAATGGTGTCCGTGACCCTTGTTTATGCCCTGAGGTCATCTTAGGTCACGAATGGTATCTAACAGTTGTTCGCAAATAACTTTTGATAGAGGCATGCTAGAGCGATGAAAACGCCTTAGATGTGTTCAGCTCGACGATACGGATCGACTGATATGCAACATGACCCTTTCCGGTCAGGTCATGACCTTGACCTGAGGTCAAATTTTCAAGTTGACCTTTCAAGGTCAAGGTATAGTTCATTCGATGCGTCTTGACGAGAGGAACACGATGCCGGTAAAAGTAAGCTCGTACAGGGCTTGGGTCAAAAGTTATTGCAGAAAAAACTGTTTCCGAAAAAAATCGGCTATTTTTGCAGTTTTTGCCCCTTGCAGGCAAAACCGTTGACGTTAGGTCAAATCTGAGAGAATTACTTAGAAAGGGCGTAAATAGGGCTATCGAATGCGCTTTTCCGCGGCGCTGTAGCTCTATTGGTTCCCGAGTTATGCGTTGGCTTCTTGGAAATTTTCGACATTCGACCTGGAAATCGGCGAAATTTTGCCTTCAATGACCTCTGGTGACCTGACCTTTGACCTGACCAAAAAATTGACCGAAGTGATTTCGTCATTATTTTTGACGCTCTTTCGAACGCCGCCTTCCGCGTATCGCTACGTGGCCCAGGAGCCGAGTTACAAGGGGGGGGGTGTTCAAACACACCCCCCCCCCCCAGCAGGGCGTGGAAATCCAGGACCCCCAGCCGGGCGCGGGTTAAGGGGACTATCCCACCTTTAACATGGGGTTTGAGTTGAGATAGCCAAGTTTGCGGCGAGGTTCAGAAACCACTATCTATCTAGGTTGCAACCCCCGCGGCCTCTTGGTGTTGCAGAAATTCGTTCCCTTCATTTGAAAATGGGCCTTGCGCAAGGCCCTATCTTCAACATGGAGCGACCGTTAGTGTGACGTCACCTCGTTTAGTCATTCTGATTTAACCCGCGCCGTGGTGGGGTCTGTTTATAACGCGACCTGGTGGAGGGGGGGCTATTTTTTGCCCCCCCCCCCTCGTATCTCCGAAACTACTGGACGGATCCGCAAAATTCAAACGGCGTTCGAAAGGCCTGTCAAATTTGTCGGAGGAAACAAAATTTCATTGACCTCGGGGTCACCGATGACGTCACAGGTCAGGTCAAAGATGAAATGTTTCACCGTTCACAGGTCCTCTAGGGAATGCGCTATAACACCGAGGAAAACGCATTTTGTCGAGAATCAGCGATAGGGCGTCAGTTGCCTGGTAGATATGTTGCTATTAGAGGTCACTGACAATACTAGGTCAGGTCACAGGTCAGGTCACCAAGGGTCACAGGTCAGGTCACATGAGCCCAACTTTACTAAGGTTGTGTGATGCATGTTTTATGGCCAATTTTTCATTTCCAACTCAATGGTGTTGGTTATAAGACTATCAGGTACGGCTTAGGTCACTTTCTGGTGAAGTTCAGGTCAAGGTCAGGTCAAGGTCAGGCCAAAAAAGGTCAAATTTTAAAGTTGATAGTTTTGCATAAAATGGGTATTGATTCGATGCAGCTCGTCACGGGGAATCTAATGGTGGTCTTTGTTTTGCGCTACGGGGTCTAGAATTGCTAAAAATTGAGTTTGAAAATTTGACGTCATCAATTTTGAACAGTTTTTTCGCTATAACTTCGCCAAAAAAAGAGGTATCAATCTCAAATTTGGTATGTGGATGGAAGGCGCTAAGGACTATCACATATATTCCGGTTTTTGCGAAATTCAAACTTTTTGAATTTTTCGATTATTATATAAAAAAAATGTTTTTTGATTTTTGGGGGTCAAAGTCCAAAAATTTCAAAAATCCGAGATAGCAGTTTTGTAGCCCTGTCAATTCTACAGCTTTTATGTCTTTATCATTTTTCTGTATTTGCAAAGCTATAGGCCTGACAGCTCTTCCCGCGAAACCCTTTTTTGGGTCGAAAACGGCAGAACATGACGTCACTCTGACGTCATTTCCGGCCAACCTATAATAGCCTTTGAAAGACAAAAAATGGTCACAATGTGTAAAATTGATATCCGGGAGGGTACTGAAAGTTTGGTGACGATCGGCGTAGCGGTTCTCGAGATATATCGAAAAGTCTGGGGGGGGGGGCAAAAATAGCCCCCCCCCCAGGTCGCGGGTTAAATGGGTTTGTTCGTTGAAAAATCGCTTAAAACTTGGTCTGAACTTTGTTGTGAAGCCTACAGAGTAAAAAGAATCAGCTTTATGACAGTAAGGTGGCCTGGGGAAGGAGGTAATTTTGGGCTGTGACGTCACATATTTGGAAGTTTATGTTTGGAATATGGGAAGCCTAAGATGTTTAATGAAAAATAAATGCCAGAACCGTGTTCCTGGTCATCCAATCTATAAAGTCGGGCACAATTTAACTGGTTTAACAACATTTTAGAAGGTGGGATAGTTCCTTTAAGCGTTTGTTGCGAAACCATTTATTAGTTGCTATTATTACGTCAGTAGTAATTCACGGAAATTCTGGAAAATCGCAGAAACCGATGTCAAGGGAGTCTCGGAATCACGGATCTGCAGATCACGCACGTAATTTCCTGGACGGTCACGCATAGTGTAGCTCAGCCTTTAGGCGACTTAATGTATGACGTCACTAAGGTCACAGGAGTTTTCACCAAAAAGTCCCGATCAAATTGAGCTAGCGAGTCGGGAAGCCACCAGTGGACTTGTGAGGACCTACCGAATCGAAGAAGCTATATGACCTCCTTGGGCCAGCTTCGTGAGAGGCTCTGCCCTGACGATGACCTGATGTGAACACATTAAATTGACCTCAACAAAAACAAAGCGTATACTATTCGACGCGCTTGAGCATGCAAAACTCGATGGTGCCATTATCTTGGCTCTGTAACCACTTAAGTGGTGAAGTTGTTTACCAAAAACCGATCCCGCGACTTGGAGCACTTATACTGACCTCAGAGTTTATCGGTTGACCTGAGACATTCAACTCGGGTACCAGTTGCTGCATTCCATACGACGCACGCACTCAGTTTTATCCGCAAGGCGCTAGCTCAATTAGGGGCAAAAAGACGGCGAGGTAATCGCCCTCCCCCTCTCGGCCGGGGTATATGCAGAAACCCCAAAATTCCGTTGAGGGTTAAGCACTGAAGTGATATTATGATGCGAAAAGGTATAGGTCAAAACAAGTGTGCACACGAGCGGGTGTGAATAAAACTGTGTTCGAGGTATGCCTTTTTATTATACATTCGATTTGCTTTAGTTATTGGTAAGAACAGATACACCCAAGAAGAGCGCCCCTGAAGAAAAGGTGGCGCACCGGACGGGTGCGATTTTAAGGTCTAAGGTCAGTCGGGGACCTCTAAGTTCGGATCAAGCGCTGCATGTTAGGGGTAAAAATGGGGGCAAAAAAGCATCCCGATTTTGGCAGCATCGTCATTAGAGATGTCAATCGGATACCAACTTTTTGGTATACCGATACCAAACCGATACCAACTTGGTATTTGGTATATCAATCCTAATGTGTTTGGTATTTTGTTGGTATTATGAACCCTGACTAATGTAAAAGAGGCTAAGAAATCGGTAAAAAGTTGGTATTTCCCTCATCTTTCAAAGTTGGTTCGGTTTCGGTATTCCCCCACGGTTTTGGTTGGTATTTGGTTTGGTATCGGTATTCCGATTTTCTGTAATTGACATCACTAATCGTCATGCTTTGTCATGGCACTCATCCACTCCCTCGGCCGAAATATTATTTCCTTTTTGTATGAGTTCTGGCATAATCCCGCACATTATGCTGCATGTTGTTTGCCATGAAAAAAAAAACAATCATGCATGTTCAGCTACGTTCTACGCAGTACGTACTAACCTAACCGCCATCCCATCATCCACCACTAGCCACCATCCCGTTTTGTGCCCCCTTCTACCCCACACGAATCAGCCGAGATACTAGTCAGTCGGGCTAGCTCTATCCTATCCTCCCATCCTGACTGCACAGCGCTAAACCCAGACCCGAGACTTCCCGAGCGCGACCTCTGACCCCACGCGGTCCGAAGGGTCGGCCGATGCCTAAAGCCCTTGTTACACTGCCGAATTTAGGTACACGAATGTGCACGAATATGCAAGTCATCCTATGTCGCGGGATTCGGGATCTTTCTTCCACGGTCTTGGCATTTCGCAGACCAGTCGGTGCCCACCGCGCGACTTTTACGGTTCGTCACGACCGCCACGAATATTTCATGAAAAATGAAAATTTCGTGGCCGTTCGCCGAACTTATAATAAACGCACATGATCGCCAAACACTCGCCGAGTCACCGCCGACATGTCGCTACGTGCGCCGACTTGTTGCCAAGGTATCGCCGACTATTCGCAACAGATTCGCCATTCATTCGCGATGTTCGCCGAATCATGGATCAGCTTCGACCCGCGCACGATTAGGGGGGCCCCACCCATTGTCTGCAAATCGGGCTCTGTCGGCGAACTGTTCGCCGATTTCCTACACGACGTGATTCGGCGACAGGGTCGTGGCCAAAATTCGGCAGTAACACGGCCAACCCGCGCACCGACGGGGGTCTGCGCCAACTTCGCACCGACGGGGGGGGCGGATGACCGCCCCCCCTGAGATCTCGAGAACGAAGCAAGATAGCGACAAGCGGTAAACGGCATCGGATACGCACGGTCAAGATCTACAATTTTTACTAAGGTCATTTTCAGGTCAGGTCAAAGGTGACGTCACAGGGGTCGAAAAAGTCAAAATGGCGGCGCTGGATATGGAGAGTTTTTCTCGAATAACTTTCAAATTAGTGAAGATAGGAACAAACTAAGGGCAGCATCGTGATCCTCTTGTCAATCCGCATCGAATGATATATATGTTGACCTCGAAAGGTCAAGGTCAAAGGTTGACCTCAGGTCACGTGACCTCGAGGTCATCATGTATATCATTCGATGCGTCTTGACGAGCTGAACACAATGAGACCATCCACGCGTCTGTATCTTGTTCCTGTACGGAGTTATTGGCCAAAAACCTTTGGTGACCTTTGATGACGTCACATGACCTCACAGCTGCCCAACAGCAAAACAGACCTCAAGGTAGTGAAGGTTGATCGTATATGAAGTCATGTATGGTATATGGGGCCATTCCGACCCGTTTTAGTGGTAAAAACAGGGAGTTGATTTTTCCCCCATTGACTTATAATGGGGAGGTCGCGAAATTGACCTGACCTTAGGTCACCGATATCAAAATTCCGAGATAAACAAATTGTAGCTACTAATGACCTAATAACATCCTGCGACTTTCAAAGGCCTCCGACATCTACTGTAGCTCTGGCACGGTGACAAAGTTGCAAAAAAGTGACTTGAGGTTGGGTCATTCAAAGTGACCTCAAGGTGACCTGACCTTGAAAGGTAGGAGGTTCAAACTTGCACACCATGTGTAAAATTGATGAGGGAATAGTCATACCAAATTTCGCGGCGCTACGCGCCGCGGTTTTCCCGCTATTCGCGAACCGCCCCCCCCCCCGTCGGTGCGCGGGTTAAGGGCGCGCCGCGCGCCGGCCACCCGGATAGCCTCTGCCGAGTCTCCCTTTCATACACCGTTTACTACGCGCTCGATTCATTCATGATTCTGTGTTTCCGCGTTCCTCTCGTTAGATGGCTCTACTGATGTCATAGGCGATCCCAGGAAGATTGCGGCCAGAATACCCCAAACGGCAGAAGATGAGGTTTTTGGTGAATATCTCGGAAAGTATTTGGCATACAACGATGCAATTTCACAGTTTCGTGGTAAATGTGCATACACATAATTCGGGTTGATACTTATGCATTTGAACGTTATATAGGACCAGATATGTCTGAAAAAGCAAAACCAAGAAGACTTTTACTGGAGAACCGTACATACTTCTCATTGGTACCCCCTGGTCTCGTGTTCAAAAGAGCCGATTCGTTCGTTTACGCTTAGTATATGCCCTCTTTTATCTTTTGCTTGCTCCAGCTCGTTTCGTATGCCATAATTTTAAGTTATTATTTTGAATAATTTTTAATTTATAATTTATCCTATAATTTAACCTCATCCCACCTTATTGTGTCCCGTCTCCAAAACGTGCTGTCATCCCCGTTCCTTATAACCCTCTTGCGGTCGCTTTCCCTCGTTTTTATATTTCTCCCTGTCTCACCTATGTATGCTTTTCTATATACGCACTCATGCTGGTAGACTACGCCCGCATTGTTTTTTCTCGTTTCTGGACGATGGGACATCCCTATTGATGTAAATACTGCAGAACTGAGCGCGCCGCGGGCTGCACCGTGGTGGGCCGTCTGACCACCGTGCTGCTGTCTGCTGCAGAACTGAGCGAGCCGGGCGGCCAGTGCTCGCCGGCCCGCTCGCCGCGCACTCCCGGCGGCGACAAGTCGGGCTCCCTGCGGCGCATTCTGGACCAGCGGCGCAGTCTGGTGCTACAACTGTTCCACGAACAGGGCGGCTTCTACCCATCCAGTGAGTTAGCCGGCCACCAACTGACCACAATGATACTCAGCTGTGCCGAAATGAGTTCAACCGTGGTGTGGGGTGCATCTTACAGTGGACCCCCTGGATGGGGTAGGACGGGTATTTGAAGTCTCTCACCGAAATGGGTGACAAATGGAAACGAATGCAGCCAGGCTGCTGCACTCCAGCTATTATCTGCGCAAATGTTCAGACTTTCTGCAGAACAAAGAGCAGCATCACTGTCATGGTCCTCGATGCATCATCCGCTTAACCCGGTAGTTGCTGGGGGGGGGGGGGGGGGGCTCGTTAAACGCCACCACTTTTTCGCCGCGCTATAGCATATAAACAGCGCGCCAAATTTTGGGTACCTGTAGGGAATTGATTGAAGTTTATTGTGACAAAGTTTCAAAAATCGGTCGGAGAATTTTTGAGATATCGAGGTTTTAGTGGCGTCATAATTTCTGAATTTTCGACCAAAAACGGCATATGTCGAAATAATCATGTAAATCACAGAATAGACCTACAGACATGCCGTGGAATCCATTCGACGGCCAATACCATGTATCTTCGATTTTCAGTTGTCGTTTCACATTTTCCAAAATCTTAAACTGAATCTTGGCAATTTTTCGTGACTACTTCACGACCATGATGCATCCATTTCTTAAATTGACGTTTTTAGCAAAAAAACGTACTCTTATGATAAAAAGAATGTCACTATCGTGTTCTACGCCAAAAATTACCAATAAAACATGTGACATAGATAGCGAATACCAGTTTTGATTTTCAGAGATATGCACTTACCTGATTGACCCGACCTTGACCCTGGCCTATGTTTGACTGACCCCTACATCAGTGTTCGCCACGGGCCGGGCCAGCCCAACGGGCCATGGGCCGGGCTGGGCTACGGGCTGGGCCGGGCCCCCAAATATCATTAGTTAACGGGCTATGGACGGGCCGGGCCAAGAGCTTTGTGCACTATGGGTTTTGCGACTAATGTCAATTGAAGAAAATTTGGAAACTGATGCAAACAAAACCCACTGGGAAAATACAAAAACTAAACCAAATTTAAGCAATGTGAAAGAAAACCTACTTGATATTGAACTTTGGGAATCTTGAGAATTATCCAATATCACATCATGTCACACATAGGAGGGTTTTCATAAAAATGCTGCAACCAAAAAGATCAGAGAATCTCTAGCATCATTAGTTTGTTAATAAAAGTTAAAATGTAGTCATCAGAATAACTTACTTAGCACTATAACTCCAAAAACTAAGAAGCCACTCAACAATGATGGGCTACAGGGCTACATTAAGTTTAACACTTATATATTGATATGGCGATAGTGAGACAATTCCAACACAGTCTTTTTTCCTTCACCGACGGCTTTTTAACGAACAGAACCTTAAAAGGATACTCACAAAACACACTGTAAGTAACGAGGAATTCTACAGAGTATTTCGCGATGAAAGCTGCTTTAAATGTCCATAAATTTGTCAAAATAAATCACAACAAACCAGCCCCCTCTCAACAAAATTTGCAATCATGGCGGCGGTGCTATGTTTATGTGGCGGCATCTAGGTAGTATACACAACAGTATATCAAATAAATACGTTTTTTAAGTAAGTACCAGGGTGAAAAACAAAATTAAACAAATAAAAAATAAAACCTAAATCACAAAGTCTGAAAACTTGAACGAAAAACAAAACAAATACTTGATCATATATGTTTTATTATACAATTGGTCAAAATCGCTACCTGCCGCAGCTGCGACAATTAAGAAGTGTTCGCTCATTTTCGATTGATGATGATGATGCGTAAAATTCGTAAAAGTACCCAATGCCATTTCAAGCTTACCATGTTTTCTGCTTACGCTGCTAGCGATATCCATATCTTGAAAAGAGCCTAACATAAAATAGCAAGGAAAGTAGCAGATAGTTGTCCACACTCCACAGAGATTCGGTTGACACGTGGGCATGAATTGAAAATAGTTTAAATCAGTTTTGCTGATAAATGGATGGATTTTCTCTTTTTTTGGAAGACAGTGCTAAAGTTAGTGTCACCTATTTTGTATGCTTTCTCAGGCTGTTGATATTGCAGCATCTATGGAGTGAATTTAACAGCAAGGTCAATCCCAGACAGATTCATCAATTCCCATAAGTCAAGCTTTTTTCTGCTGGTAAGTGCTGGGAAGTATAGAGTATGTTGCAAATACTTCCTTCAAGTATGCATTAGAGTCACCAATTATGAATGATAATGTTCACACACATCAGCTTGCAAGATAACTTTACTCATAGAATGTAGTTAATATAATCATGGAAACTTTTTATAGGTGTGTAATCATGACCTAATTGACTGAGGTGCTTGCTGTTACTGTTAAAATTTGTGCCATAGGTGCTTGAAATGATTATATTCATTGAAAAGAAGGGAGTCATGATTGCCATGTTAATATTCATGCAATTTGAATTGTTCTCAAAATAGTGTAATCAATCATGCTTATTATAGCAATGGACTAAGACAATAACTAGATTGCTATTTTTGACGGGCCGGGCCGGGCTGGGCTTGGAATATTTGCCAACAGCGGGCTACGGGCTGGGCCGGGCTCTGAACCCATGGGCCCGGGCCGGGCTGGGCTGGGGATTTTGGGGCCCGTGGCGAACACTGCCCTACATAGATCTCACACTCTGTTCATGAGAATCGTTCAGTTCACCCGTTCGATACGGAAATGTTCGTGCGTGCTCGTGATCATTCACCCGTTCTCGTACTCGTTCTCTTTCGTCACCCGGAGGACCATAAAGTTATTGTTCATATATGTAAAAGTCTATTCTTGATTGATAGCGAAACGATTAAAACGGGTAAATACGGCGGTCACAGATGCAGCGCAATTCGTCGTACTCGGCACGTCGTTCACGTAAGGCCGCGTCGGCCACGTCGTAACACCGGGCCGTGTCGCACCGGCGGAGTCCCGTTGAAGACTGTCAGGCCCCCGTCCCGTCTCAGCCCTCGTGGTAGCACAACACGTGGGCATGAGAATCAGGACAGGGGCCAGATGACACGATTTACACATGTGCGCGCGGCGCGGCGCGGCGGGCCGACCGCCGCGCTCCGAGCGCCGGCCGTCTTCGTCAAGATACATACAGAAACGAATTTGCTCGCTAACATAGCCGGCCCGGTTTTTCGCGATCATCCGCGGAAAATCCAACAACTAGCGAGCAATCGTTCAAGCGTCCCGTACGCACGCACACACTCGTAACGATCCGTTCAACATGCGCGATATACATACACTCACATACGATGCACATTACGCACTACACAATGTCTGACTGAGGCAGGCATTATCCCCGCCAACAATCATCCAGTCATAAAACTGGTGATAGCGCGGTCTCGGCAGCCGGGTGCCATGTCACACTGACGCATGTCGTAAACCACACACGCTCGGTCCAGAGGCATTGGCGGCAGTGACATTGCCGTCACGTGGCCGACACACAAACGCACAACACACGTCACACAACGCATGAACTGAGCGGACGCGAACAGAAACTAGCGCTAACATGGGCGTGATGCCATAAACTATTCTAACACTGCACACTCTAAAGTCGTAAACTACTAGCTCATCCAAAGCCCGACCGGCCAAATGGGCCGGGAGGGACCCTGTCACAGTGTGAACGCGTAGCACCGCCCCACGGCTCACAGTTGATAGCTAATGACTGAACACTAAACACAAATGACCATTCGCAGCGGACAGAATGAGCGGCTCACTCTCACACGCACACACACACACGTTAGCACCGCGAATGGTGGGCGCAGGGAACACTAATAAACGCTCCGATCTCCACACTGCTCGCCGGCGGCACAGTGCGGTCGTAGACGACTCACTTTAGCCGTCCCACGTGCGCGCACATTATCTCTCCGAGTCCATTTACTGTCCGTCGCCGTCGCACTCAAGACGGCAGAGACGAGAGACAGGCCGCCTGTATTGGCCGGTATCAGTCGTCACGTCAGCGGCGGGAATAGGACCGCCCACACCAGGGTCACACACTCCGCTCATCTCACCGACCAATGTCCACGTGGTACGTTTACGTCGGTCAGTCGCACTAGTTCGCCAACCCTGACCTCGGTCGTGTTCATGATCGACATGCAGTGTGCGGTCGGCGTGCGCGGGGAGACACTCTGGCCGCCGGCGTCGCAAGGAGCGATCCTGCGGTTGCGTATTCTTCCGCTTCCAGCGACGGCCACCGACTCTGAGCAGGCCGCCGGAGTCCATGAGGCAGGACGAGAAGTCACTGCCGTTTATGACCGGCTCCGCTCGCTCGGTGACGCACGCTGTCACCCTCGTCTCGTCGTCGGAGAGGGCGGCCGGGCCGGACCGCGCAGCTGGACCTCGTATCCACGGTCCGCCGGGGGCGAGGTCCGTCCCCGGGCCGCCTCTGCTGAAGATGTCGGCCGGGCCCGGCGGCTCGGCTGCGTGACACCACTGGGTCGTCTCTGATGATTCCTGGGTGTGAAGGTCAGCGACTGCACTCGTTTCATCACTGACACGAACGTGATTGACGACGTGCTCACCATCGAGCACCGAGCGTTCCGACGCCCGCCCGGTCACCGTCCATCCCAACAGCGTCCTTACGGCGCACGGCGTTCCCGTCGGTCCCTCGATCACTTCCCGCGGCACAATAAGTTCGATGACGTCGGTTCCCAGGAGCACCTCCACTGGGCCGTGGGTGGCGCTGGGGAGATCCAGGTCGGCCAGGTGCGGCCATTTCTCCTTTGCCACTGTGCAGTCCGTGGCCTTGGCTGACACATTTAACGTCGGCGTCGTTTGGGCGTTTCGTATACGGTGTGCCCTGCCGTCGCCGCCCACAGCCTCGACGGCGAAGGATACGCGTCGTGACGTCGTCGTTTGGGTCCCACTCAGCGTACTCAGCACCAATTTGTCGGTGGGCCCCGATATGCCGAGCCGGTCACAAAGGCCGTCGGTGACCAGTGTGATCTGACTCCCGAGATCCAGGAGCGCGTTCGTGGTGCGGCTACCTGCCGGCCCATTTACGGTGATGGGCACCACCTGCAGGAGAATATCACTGCGA
Organism: Amphibalanus amphitrite; assembly: GCF_019059575.1. NCBI lineage: Eukaryota > Metazoa > Arthropoda > Thecostraca > Balanomorpha > Balanidae > Amphibalanus > Amphibalanus amphitrite. Next base: position 613,017 of record NW_024881717.1, on the reverse strand, counting down.
GGCTCGGCCGATGCGGTGCCGACATGTTTGGCAGATGACGGCGTACCATCATCGGAATCGCGCAGCGGAAACACTCGTCCTCCATTGTGTAACAGCGTGTGATGACGCCTGCCGCAGTGCTCCGCGTCACATCGTGCATCACTGGGACACGTGGCGCTGATGTGATCGCGACCCAGGCAGTTAAAGCACAGTCCGTTTCTGCCGACGAACTCTGCCTTCTCACTCACAGTCAGCGCGAGAAATTCGTCACAGTGCTGGAGCTCGTGTGTTTGCTGACACATGGCACACCAGTCGCTCTTCCCGTCCGCTGCAGATGACTTTATGGCAGCTGTCCTCTCCCGCTTTACAGCCGCCGGCGTGGGCCGCGCCGACGTGGTGGTAAACACGCGTCTCGGGCGGCACTCAGCGTCGTTAGCCTCGACCTTCGGCAGCTGCTTGGTGGTCACGTTCAAGGCCAACCGACCAGCTGACACATGGCGGCGTAGCCATTCGTCGAGATTGGCGAGCGTCGGACGAGTGATGCCGTTCTCAACCATGTGCTCACCCCACCTCCAGGCGAGGGAGGCTGGTAGCTTCCCAGTCACAGTGGTGACGTTCGTGGCGGCAGCGAGGTCGTGCTCGTAGTGCAAACTCTGTAGGACGCTCACCGCGGTGTGGAGCTCACGAGACAGCTCTGTCAGCGCTGACAGGTCGCCATCTTTCACCGGCCGCGCTGTGAGCAGTCTTTTCATCGTGGCGTGTATCACACGGGACGGGTCACCAAACTCTCGCCCCAGTTCACCCAGGGCGGTGCTGTATAGACTGGCGTCGCAGAGCATGCCCCGCACAGACTCTCTCGCCGGCCCCGTCAGGTGAGTCTGCAGATAGGTCAGCCGTTCTACGTCGGTGAGGTCGGCGCGGTCGTGTACCAGCGCTTTGAAGAGGGCTATCCACCGCGGCCACTCGATGGCAGAGCCTCCGAACTTCTCCAGTGTGATGCGCGGCAGATGCGGGACCGCTCGGGTGTCGTCACTGGGCGGGCGCTGCAGACGCATTGCAGGTGGAGGTAGAGTGCCGACAGGAGTCGTGTTCACCGGCGGTACGTGCAGCTGAGATTGAGCCAGCCACTGTCGGGTGCGCGTGACTGACTCGTCTGTCTGTTGAGACACACACACTCGTGCCGGTGGCTCTGTTGCGACCACCGGAAGACCAGCGACGGATGATGCAGCGGAAGAACGAGGGTGCTGCGAACCCCGCTCCTCCTGCCCCAGCAGCTCCAGCTCCAGCTGACGGTATTCAGCTTCATCCTTCGCCGCCTGAGCTTGCAGCGCTGCCTGCGCCTCCGCCTGCCGCCGGGACTGCTCTGCCTGCGCCTCCGCCAGACGCCGGGCCAGCTCAGCCTTGGCGGCGGCGGCGCGCTGGGCCTGTTCCGCCTGGAGCTGGCTAAGTGCAGCCCGGCGGCGGGCTTCACTGAGACCGGAGGACGCCGTGCTGAAGCTCGCCTCGCTCCTCGTGTGATACGAGCTTCGGCGGCTTTGATGTGATTTCGCATCACTGGCATGTCGTGACCGCTTGTCAGACATTGTACTCACAAGTTCACAACACCGCGTCGTCACTGTAAACCCATCACACTAGTTCACTGATATCCGGCCCGGAGGACCAGAGTGTTCATGAGAATCGTTCAGTTCACCCGTTCGATACGGAAATGTTCGTACGTGCTCGTGATCGTTCACTCGTTCTCGTACTCGTTCTCTTTCGTCACCCGGAGGACCATAAAGTTATTGTTCATATATGTAAAAGTCTATTCTTGATTGATAGCGAAACGATTAAAACGGGTAAATACGGCGGTCACAGATGCAGCGCAATTCGTCGTACTCGGCACGTCAGCGCTGACAGCTCTGTCAGCGCTGACAGGTCGCCATCTTTCACCGGCCGCGCTGTGAGCAGTCTTTTCATCGTGGCGTGTATCACACGGGACGGGTCACCAAACTCTCGCCCCAGCTCACCCAGGGCGGTGCTGTATAGACTGGCGTCGCAGAGCATGCCCCGCACAGACTCTCTCGGCACGTCGTTCACGTAAGGCCGCGTCGGCCACGTCGTAACACCGGGCCGTGTCGCACCGGCGGAGTCCCGTTGAAGACTGTCAGGCCCCTGTCCCGTCTCAGCCCTCGTGGTAGCACAACACGTGGGCATGAGAATCAGGACAGGGGCCAGATGACACGATTTACACATGTGCGCGCGGCGCGGCGCGGCGGGCCGACCGCCGCGCTCCGAGCGCCGGCCGTCTTCGTCAAAATACATACAGAAACGTATTTGCTCGCTAACACACTCTTTAGGCCTTTTATGAAGGATTGTGCACAGTTTTGACTGAGTTTATCACGAGCGGCGCCCATTACGAGGTTCTGAAGTCCATGCTACTGAAAGCCCGAGTTCAGGTGTTTCACCTGACCTTGACCTGACCGTTGACCTCGAAATTCAACTTTCAAATGCTCATCTGAAGCGTCTCGTCGCGTTCTTTCGTTCGCCTCCTCGTGCGTTTCGCTGCGCATATTGGTTCTCGAGTTGTCAGCTGGGGGCGTTTAACGACGGGGGGGTATTTTTTGCCCCCCCCCCCCGTATCTCCGAAACTACTGGACGGATCCGGAAAATTCAAACGGCGTTCGATAGCCCTGTCAAATTTGTTTATGGAAACCAAATTTCATTGACCTTGGGGTTACCGATGACGTCACAGGTCAGGTCAAAGATAAAATGTTTCACCGTTCACGGGGCTTCTAGGGAAAGCGCTATAACACCGAGTAAAAGCATTTTGTCGAAAATCAGCGATAGGGCGTCAGTTGTCTAGTAGGGGAGAGTGGGGTAAGATGCCCAGGGTTTTACAATTTACAATCTCATGTATTATTCGAAAATGACGATCGGAAAGCAAAACTCGGAGTTTCAACGGAAGCCGACATCATTTTTCTCCAAAAAATAACACACTTTCGTGCCTGAAATATGATAGCCTTTATGCTATAAAGCATTTTCCTGAAGAAGTGAAAGGGGCATCTTACCCCACAGGCTGGGAAAGACGCCCCCTGGCGTTGGGCAAGATGTCCCCCCTGCACTATAAGTGACATAAATGGGCACGTTAATCGCCTGAATGAATCAGTAGTCCCTTCGAGCCTGCAATAGACACTAAATGTCATCGTAAGGGCCCTCAAAAGTAAGGGCTTCAGAGGTCGTCGTTGGGGCCATCATAGTTCAGCGCGGCCAAACAAGCCTCTGTGGTGGCGTTCGGAGACCGCTTTGGGGCCTTTATAGGTCTTCATGATATCTTGAGGGCCCTCGAGCCCATCGTGGGACCTCAGATGCCAGCGCGGCCCGTGGAGCCAACATGGGAGCCCTCAAAGGATGTCGTGAGGGGCCTTGGAGCCAATAATGGGGCCCACAGAGACCGTCGTGAGGGCTCTCAGAGTCAGATGCCGCCCAAAAAGTTGTTGTGTGGGCTGAGAGAACGGCATGGGGAGCACACCCGATCGTACTGGACTCTCAACAGTCCCAGATCGGCTTTTGTCTCTCATCACAAGTATGTAATAAATGATTTGACGGGTTCCTTGAAGGCCAGCCTACGGATTTAGGGGGGCGTCTTTCCCCATCAGGGCAGGGGGCATCTTACCCCAAGGTACCGAATTAACATTAAATCAGTACAATTTGTTAGCCATAAAACTACACCCTGAAACAAACTGTTTGGGACACAGTAGAGTTAGACGCATGTTAATGTATCACGACCATAGCCAGGGACATAAAAATTATCTACCTTCTTTGATATTTACAATGTTTTGACACCAAAATATTTTTTAAAAGAAGCAAATAAAAAACATGCAATCACCAGCCAGCCGTTGCACAACTGAGCTTCGCAAATTTTTGTGCAGTTAACAAGGCAGTCTTCCACTTTACGCTAAGAGCAGTTATTTCCAGGTTCGATTCCTTATTTCGCCGCTAGAGGGGGTGGGGCGTCTTTCCCACCCTGGGCATCTTACCCCACTCTCCCCTACATATGCTGCTATTAGAGGTCACTGGTCATACCAGGTCAGGTCACCAAAGGTCACCAAGGGACACCACATGAACCCAACTTTACTAAGGTTGTGCGATGCATGTTTTATGGCCAGTTTTTCATTTCCAACTCAATGGTGTTGGTTATAAGACCATCAGGTACGGTTTAGGTCACTTTCTGGTGGAGGTCAGGTCAAGGTCAGGCCAAAAAGGTCAAATTTAAAAGTTGATATTTTTGCATAAAACGGGTATTGATTCGATGCAGCTCGTCACGACGAGTCTAATGGTGGTCTTTGTTTTGCGCTACGAGGTCTAGAATTGCTACAAATTGAGTTTGAAAATTTGACGTCATCAATTTTGAACAGTTTTTTCGCTATAAGTTGGCCACAAAAAGAGTTATCTATCTCAAATTTGGTATGTAGATAGATGGCGGTAAGGAATATCACATATATTCCGGTTTTTCGAAATTCAAAAAACTTTTTGGATTTTTTTGCTATTATATTCAAAAAATCTATTTTTTATTTTTGTGGGGTCAAAATCCAAAAATTTCAAAAATCCAGGATAGCAATTCTGTAGCCCTCCAAATTCTACACCTTTTATGTCTTAACATTTTTCTGTATCCCTAAGCTGTAGGCCTGACAGCTCTTCTCGCGAAACCTTTTTTTTTGGGTCGAAAATGGCAGAAATGACGTCACTCTGACGTCATTAGCGTCCAACCTATCATAGCCATTGGAAATTTTTTTAGTCACAATATGCAATAGCTGTTCACGGGAGGGTACTGAAAGTTTGGTGACGATCGGCGCAGCGGTTCTCGAGATATATCGAAAAACTAAAGGGGGGGGGGCAAAAAAATGCCCTCCACCGCCTGGAAGGTTAAGTTACACCCATGGCTCTGCTTCATGGGTCGCATGGTTCGTTATGGAGGACAGTGGGCGGAGCTGAGTGTGCGGTGCTAATTGTCGTACCACTACATTGAACACATTTGTGGTTGATAACACGTCAACTTTGTTCCTATTCCAGGTCAGGCTATTGCCACTTTTCAGAACGAACATGCCAACCTGTTTCCCAACAAGCAGATGCTGGTACTGAAGATTCGCGAGGTTCGCCAGAGACTAATGCAGAACGCTGCTCAGGTGCGTGTGACTGTTTGTTTGCATGTGACATCAGCAGATGTGGCTGGATAGATTGACATAACGTTAGTTTTGCTCATTATTGAGGGGCATGTCGCACGGTCTTGTCGTTTTGTCATGCAAGCACAGCAAGAAGTGGCATAAATGTTGACGTTTCAGTGCGGGTTCCCTCTTCATACAAGGGTATATACTGTATATGTTACAGGCAAAGTGAAACTTCGGGCATTTTGCGAAATGGCGAGGCAATTTGCAAAACGCTTGACGCGTCAGGCATTTTGTAAAATGCCTAGGCAGTCTGGCAGTTTGTAAACTGCCGGACACACCAAGCATTTTGCAAACTGCCTAGGCAATTTATAAAATACCTGGCGGGTCAGGCATGTTACAAAATGCCTGACATAAAATATCGTTGACGTTCCACCGTGCCTGAACCCCAAATACATTCCATGTTCACGAATACAGGGTGTCCCGAAATTGATGCGTGGTTGTTGGGGCATACCACGATACATAGATCGTGCCAAGCCCGTCACCCTCATCTCTCAAATTTTAATGAAAATTGGTTCCATGGGTAATAAACCTCAGATTGTAAATTGTTATTTAAGTTGTAACAGTATGCGATTTCAGTTAGTTTGCAAGTTTGTTTGCAACGACCCTACACTGTAAACCAAATCTACAAGTTGGCTCCTTGTTACAAGTTTGGTTCCAATTCGCATAGGCGTCACCTTGTCGATACCTTGTCGATTCACCAACCCCAGGCTTGTTGGCCAACAAACTAACAGTTTGTCTACAAGTTTGGTTCCAATTCGCATAGGCGTCACCTTGTCGATACCTTGTCGATTCACCAACCCCAGGCTTGTTGGCCAACAAACTAACAGTTTGTCTACAAGTTTGGTTCCAATTCGCATAGGCGTCACCTTGTTGAGTACTAGTCTGGGCCTTGTGGACCTACCAACTTCTGGATAGGCATAGTCGTTTCCTTGTCGGTTCACCAACCCCTGGTTTGTTGATGAACTAGCCTTTGACTGGGCATTGCTAGCTTACAAATTGTCAACAAGTAAGTGTACTAACGCTCTGTTCGAACTTGTTCTTCCTTACAATCGCTTTGTTTGCGTTGATAACCTTAAGAACTTACGATTCGCGTTCGTTTTCAATTGCCACGATACTGATTCATGAAATATTTTCTATAAGGACAGGTTATTTTTTGGCTGGAAGTGGTGCACAAAACCATGACTGGCATCAGTTATTGCTCATGCTCAAAGGCTTGCGCTGACAAGAAACGAAATACTGATGGGTTATATAATCAAGGAATGCATACACCACATCCATTCGGAAGTTTCTGGAATCATTAGTATCTATTACGGTCACGTAATTAATACTATTGACTGGAGACAATTCCGAGTGCATATTTTCGAATGGTAGTGGTAAATGCATGAGGTAGGTATACCCAGTAGGTATACCTATCGTGCACCGTCAGCATATAACAGCATATAAGTTAAGTCTTTGAAGCAAGAACTGCTGCGTATGTGGAAGAACATGGTTTTGTGCACCGCATCAAGCCAGAAGTATAACATGCCCGTATGACGAATATTTCCTGAACATTGACCATAACAATCATGGCAGTTGCACGATCATGCAGATAATTCGAATCAATCATGATCGCCAACCAGATTAGCTTTTACTGCCCATATATGTCAATCAGTTAAGTTAAAAGTACAAAGAGTTCAATTAAAGGCAAATAAATGTATTTATATATAAAAAACACCGACCGCAAAACATCTGCTCACATGTGCATGCACAGGTCTGGCCCACTTACATTGCGCGCGCAGGGGAAGGGAGGCGTCTCGACTGCGGGTATATGGCACGATTAGTGCGTCCCGCAGGCCAGAGGGGGCCTCACTCACAGCACGAACACCACAGTTCACAGATTTCACTTTTTACTGCACAAATGCTGGAACAGCCCTCGTCGCTGCTCCAGGCTGCACGGCGGCCGCGCGACAACTGCCGTTTCGAAACTGCCGCGCCGGGGCCCCGCTAACGGCGGGCGGCGACCGCTGATTGGTCCGCCAAGTCTGACGTCATGGCGCAGCTGACCATGTGTATGCTGACCAGCTGACCAGTACAAGTTAGGCGCCGGTTAAGTAACCATGCGGCAACAAGTTTCCAAAACTGGTTAAGAAACAAACGTTGAAACAAGTGTAGAGTTGGTCTGGATACTGAGAAGTTGGTGTGCATAGTAACTATTGACTCGTAGTTGTCACCTGACAAGCAATGCACCAGACAACGGCTTGTTTAAAAAGTATCAGTTGGTAAACATACCAAGAGATGATTGGTTATATTACACAAGACTTGTCAATTTGGTTTACAGTGTAGGGAGAAGAACGTTACAAAATAACTGCTCGTTCCGGGACGTTGTAACGAAACTGCACTGTAAACCAAATCTACAAGTTGGCTCCTTGTTACAAGTTTGGTTCCAATTCGCATAGGCGTCACCTTGTCGATTCACCAGCCCCAGGCTTGTTGGCTAACAAACTAACAGTTTGTCTACAAGTTTGGTTCCAATTCGCATAGGCGTCACCTTGTCGATTCACCAGCCCCAGGCTTGTTGGCCAACAAACTAACAGTTTGTCTACAAGTTTGGTTCCAATTCGCATAGGCGTCACCTTGTCGATTCACCAACCCCAGGCGTGTTGGCCAACAAACTAACAGTTTGTCTACAAGTTTGGTTCCAATTCGCATAGGCGTCACCTTGTTGAGTACTAGTCTGGGCCTTGTGAACCTACCAACTTCTGGATAGGCATAGCCGTTTCCTTGTCGGTTCAACAACCCCTGGTTTGTTGATGAACTAGCCTTTGACTGGGCATTGCTAGTTTACAAATTGTCAACAAGTAAGTGTACTAACGCTCAGTTCGAACTTGTTCTCCCTTACAATCGCTTTGTTTGCGTTGATAACCTTAAGAACTTACGATTCGCGTTCGTTTTCAATTGCCACGATACTGATTCAGGAAATATTTTCTATACGGACAGGTCATTTTTTGGCTGGAAGTGGTGCACAAAATCATGACTGGCATCAGTTATTGCTCAAAGGCTTGCGCTGACAAGAAACGAAATACTGATGGGTTATATAATCGATGAATGCATACACCACATCCATTCGGAAGGTTCTGGAATCATTAGTATTTATTACGGTCACGTACCTACATCACGTAGTATGTAATTAATACTATTGACTGGAGACAATTCCAAGTGCATATTTTCGAATGGATGTGGTAAATGCATGAGGTATAAGGTATACCTATCGTGCACCGTCAGCATATAAGTCTTTGAAGCAAGAACTGCTGCGTATGTGGAAGAACATGGTTTTGTGCATCGCATCAAGCCAGAAGTATAACATGCCCGTATGAATGGCTATTGGCCGTGTAAACACTGGCGCCAAAATGAGAAAGTGAAACAGCAAATTTGTCTGACACCGGGTTCAACAACTAATATTTCCACAAGAATATTTCCACATTGACCATAACAATCATGGCAGTTGCACGATCACGCAGATAATTCGAATAAAGCATGATCGCCAACCAGATTAGCTTTTACAGCCCATATATGTCCATCAGTTAAGTTAAAAATACAAAGAGTTGAATTAAAGGCAAATAAATGTATTTATATATAAAAAACACCGACCGCAAAACATCTGCTCACATGTGCATGCAAAGGTCTGGCCCACTTACATTGCGCGCGCAGGGGAAGGGAGGCTTCTCGACCGCGGGTATAGGCACGATTAGTGCGTCCCGCAGGCCAGAGCGGGCCTCACTCACAGCACGAACACCACAGTTCACAGATTTCACTTTTTACTGCACAAATGCTGGAACAGCCCTCGTCGCTGATCCATGCTGCACGGCGGCCGCGCGACAACTGCTGGTTTGAACGGTTTGAAACCGCCGCGCCGGGGCCGGACGGCGACCGCTGATTGGTCCGCCAAGTCTGACGTCACGGGCGCAGCTGACCATGTGTATGCTGACCAGCTGACCAGTACAAGTTAGGCGCCGGTTAAATAACCATGCGGCAACAAGTTTCCAAAACTGGTTAAGAAACAAACGTTGAAACAAATGTAGAGTTGGTCTGGATACTGAGAAGTTGGTGTGCATAGTAACTATTGACTCGTAGTTGTCATCTGACAAGCAATGCACCAGACAACGGCTTGTTTGAAAAGTATCAGTTGGTAAACATACCAAGAGATGATTGGTTATATTACACAAGACTTGTCAATTTGGTTTACAGTGTGGGGTCGTTGCAACCTCCCTAGTTAGTATGCAACGAACCTAGGGTTGTTACAAAATAACTAGGGATCTTAAGAATTTATCGAGTCTCGTTTCACAGGAGGGCCGTCAACAATCTTGTCCAATGAAAGTCTTGTTGAATTTAGTTCAGTTAAAAAGAAAACAAAATTTGAACATTCAGCTCAGGGGTATATGTGGTGCCCTTGACAAAGCACGTAACTGCTATGATAATTTTGGCTGCATTATATCGCCAGCATGTGCTTTACATTTAGAAAATATAGTTACTGGGGTAGCTTCGACGGATATCCGTCGCTATCCGTGTGCAGGATATCCCTCACACTTTTAGGGGTGTGGGTCGGATAAAACCCTTCGTTTTTTTCGCGAATAACTTGCGCTACACTGTAAACCAAATCTACAAGTTGGCTCCTTGTTACAAGTTTGGTTCTAATTCGCATAGGCGTCACCTTGTCGATACCTTGTCGATTCACCAACCCCAGGCTTGTTGGCCAACAAACTAACAGTTTGTCTACAAGTTTGGTTCCAATTCGCATAGGCGTCACCTTGTCGATACCTTGTCGATTCACCAACCCCAGGCTTGTTGGCCAACAAACTAACAGTTTGTCTACAAGTTTGGTTCCAATTCGCATAGGCGTCACCTTGTTGAGTACTAGTCTGAGCCTTGTGGACCTACCAACTTCTGGATAGGCATAGTCGTTTCCTTGTCGGTTCACCAACCCCTGATTTGTTGATGAGCTAGCCTTTGACTGGGCATTGCTAGCTTACAAATTGTCAACAAGTAAGTGTACTAACGCTCTGTTCGAACTTGTTCTTCCTTACAATCGCTTTGTTTGCGTTGATAACCTTAAGAACTTACGATTCGCGTTCGTTTTCAATTGCCACGATACTGATTCAGGAAATATTTTCTATACGGACAGGTTATTTTGTGGCTGGAAGTGGTGCACAAAACCATGACTGGCATCAGTTATTGCTCAAAGGCTTGCGCTGACAAGAAACGAAATACTGATGGGTTATATAATCAATGAATGCATACACCACACCCATTCGGAAGTTTCTGGAATCATTAGTATTTATTACGGTCACGTAATTAATACTATTGACTGGAGACAATTCCGAGTGCATATTTTCGAATGGATGTGGTAAATGCATGAGGTAGGTATACCCAGCAGTAGGTATACCTATCGTGCACCGTCAGCATATAAATCTTTGAAGCAAGAACTGCTGCGTATGTGGAAGAACATGGTTTTGTGCACCGCATCAAGCCAGAAGTACATATAACATGCCCGTATGACGAATATTTCCTGAACATTGACCATAACAATCATGGCAGTTGCACGATCACGCAGATAATTCGAATAAATCATGATCGCCAACCAGATTAGCTTTTACAGCCCATATGTCCATGTATGTCCATCAGTTAAGTTAAAAATACAAAGAGTTGAATTAAAGGCAAATAAATGTATTTATATATATAAAAAACGCCGACCGCAAAACATCTGCTCACATGTGCACTGCATGCACAGGTCTGGCCCACTTACATTGCACGCGCAGGGGAAGGTAGGCGTCTCGACCGCGGGTATAGGCACGATTAGTGCGTCCCGCAGGCCAGAGGGGGCCTCACTCACAGCACGAACACCACAGTTCACAGATTTCACTTTTTACTGCACAAATGCTGGAACAGCCCTCGTCGCTGCTCCAGGCTGCACGGCGGCCGCGCGACAGCTGCTGGTTTGAAACCGCCGCGCCGGGGCCCGCTAACGGCGGGCGGCGACCGCTGATTGGTCCGCCAAATCTGACGTCACCGGCGCAGCTGACCATGTGTATGCTGACCAGCTGACCAGTACAAGTTAGGCGCCGGTTAAATAACCATGCGGCAACAAGTTTCCAAAACTGGTTAAGAAACAAACGTTGAAACAAATGTAGAGTTGGTCTGGATACTGAGAAGTTGGTGTGCATAGTAACTATTGACTCGTAGTTGTCACCTGACAAGCAATGCACCAGACAACGGCTTGTTTAAAAAGTATCAGTTGGTAAACATACCAAGAGATGATTGGTTATATTACACTAGACTTGTCAATTTGGTTTACAGTGTAAAAGCGGCCGATCGTGACGAAACTTTGAGTATCCTCGAACTTATCTACGTTACTGGTTACACATTCCCTATACAGTTCATGATCCTGAAACCAATGATCTTTGACCTTCGATGTGATTTCTGAGACCATGTCAGACAGAAATGATTTGCTGTATATATAAGCGCACCTAAAATTGCGTTTCCAGACTTCTATTGTGATTACATATAGACGTGCCAACATGTGAACTGATGGTTGTCCCATGCATCATGATGGATTTCAAGTTGACTTGTCTGCCAGGTCAAGGTCATTGACGTTTGGTGGCTTCGGGTGACTGTTTCGAATTTTGCGATTTTAAGGGAGGGTTGTTTTGCCTTACTTCGAATTCAGCAATCGTTGATACATTTGAAAAGTACAGGTCTCTCGGGTTTTAGCGGTAGGTTTTGCACCTAGAAAAATTAGTGTACTTCAGGCTATATCTTCGTCGTCTTAAGCTTTTAAGTGTTGAAGATGCGATCGACTTGTTGGGTAACAAGCCGGCCATGATCGTGTAAAATGGCTTCATCGTAGATCGATTAGTTTCTGAGATATAACCGGAAATGTAAAAGTGCAAAACCTACCGCTTAATCTCGCGAGACCTGTATGTACCTACGTACGGCCCTCCAGGTATTAAGTGGTTGGTTGCCATCATCACAATAATCGATCTGCATTAATGAATACGTCTAATGGCTGTTGAAAACCATTGCCGAGGTGTGTGCACGAGCCCTCTTCTCATTTCTATTAAGTCATTTTACAGGAGCACTGTAAACCAAATTGACAAGTCTTGTGTAATATAACCAATCATCTCTTGGTATGTTTACCAACTGATACTTTTTAAACAAGCCGTTGTCTGGTGCATTGCTTGTCAGGTGACAACTACGAGTCAATAGTTACTATGCACACCAACTTCTCAGTATCCAGACCAACTCTACATTTGTTTCAACGTTTGTTTCTTAACCAGTTTTGGAAACTTGTTGCCGCATGGTTATTTAACCGGCGCCTAACTTGTACTGGTCAGCTGGTCAGCATACACATGGTCAGCTGCGCCCATGACGTCAGACTTGGCGGACCAATCAGCGGTCGCCGCCAGCCGTTAGCGGGCCCCGGCGCGGCGGTTTCGAACCAGCAGTTGTCGCGCGGCCGCCGTGCAGCCTGGAGCAGCGACGAGGGCTGTTCCAGCATTTGTGCAGTAAAAAGTGAAATCTGTGAACTGTGGTGTTCGTGCTGTGAGTGAGGCCCCCTCTGGCCTGCGGAACGCACTAATCGTGCCTATACCTGCGGTCGAGACGCCTCCCTTCCCCTGCGCGCGCAATGTAAGTGGACCAGACCTGTGCATGCACATGTGAGCAGATGTTTTGCGGTCGGTGTTTTTTTTTTTAAATATATAAATACATTCATTTGCCTTTAAGTCAACTCTTTGTATTTTTAACTTAGCTGATGGACATATATGGGCTGTAAAAGCTAATGTAAAAGCGATCATGATTT